>NC_142314.1:8468269-8771730 GCF_054855325.1 Carica papaya | reverse complement strand
TTATAATTGGCAAAATCATAGAGTTTGAATGGGTTACATCGGATGGTACAAAGATTCACCGTTGGCATTTTTGTCCTTAGTTCCAAATTTTCATTGATTTCGACATAAAGTTTCAGGTGAGCATCCACCGTCCTGCCTTGAAAAATTTTAGAGAGAATGTCGGTTTTTTGTTCCCTTTTATGATTTCTATACTCTTTAATTTAATACAAACTCATACACATGTATACGTGTATATATTTTCTCCTTTGATGAAATTAATTCGATGATTAATTTGACCATCTATATACATATATATATATATATATATGTATGACCAGTTAAAGTTTTGCCGATGGAGATTCTTGTTTGGAAATGGACATGGACCCTCTTCTTAATTTCCAAGGATCCATCAATAACGTATTTGAAAATTAAGAGAAAGGGTTTGACCAATTAGATTATTAACTAATATATTGCGATCACGATTTAGGTTATAATATTTAATAAACATGTATATATATATATATATATATATATATAAATATATTTCTCATTCTTTAAACTGTATGAATATGCCAACTAAACCTATATAATAAAATAGAATCATATACATTTATATGTATATTCATAAAAGCAAGAAAATAAAGGTGGGATTATATTTCATAAAGTTTGCATTTAAGACTATATTTAGTTTAACCAAGATTTCGTCCAACACAAGTAGTTGGGCATAAATTAATGATCATCCAACCGAAAGAATTCCACGTGGCATTATAATAATTAATGATTATTTAATTATTTTTTGTTCCTTAAAATTTTGTTACATATTATGAAGAAATCACCTTAATTTTTACAATTGAAAAACACTGTGTATTCAGCAGAAAAATGGATATAAAATGTAATAACTAATATATACACACACACATATATATATATATATATATAGCTTGTCAGTTGAGATCTAAACATGGAGTAATGTGCATGGGTGAGTTTACTTCACAATGTGCTCTTCCTTATATATACATTCTTCCTCCCACGTGAGCACGTGGGTTGAAATTTTAATTGAAAATTCCACGTCAAACAACTTTTATAAGAAGAATTGAATATTCAATCTCTAATATTAAATAATAAAATTGAACATTTTTTTGAAGCTTAAGTTGAAAAAATTTAATATTTAAATACTAATCAAATTGATGACTTAAATTTCGTATTGTCGAGATAATAAAATTGAAAAGTAATCATAGAGCAGAACCCAAAATTGACATACATTTAGTGGTCTCCCGACGCCAATTAAATCAATTAATGTGATGGTTTTATTAAAAATTATGATGTTCATAATTATCAATTACGATTAGGAAAATAAATTAGTTCTTTTCCAAGGTAGAAAATTATCAGTTGGTGGACTAATTCTTAACAATTTTTAAGTTTAGAAAATCAGTCTACTTGATTTTATTATTTTAAATTTAATATGCATATTGTCGTGGGTAACAACCATATCGTATGTTGATAATATTTGAATAAGATTAAAAAAAAAACCTAAACATATTTCATACACTTTTATATATATATATATATATAATTATGGGATAAGGTCAGATTTTAATTATCTTTTACACAATTAATTAATTATATAAAAAGTTAGATATAAAAAATATATTGTTGCATAAGCAGAATTCTTCTAAACGAAGTTATTGGGATGAAAAATGAAAAGTTTAGATTATTTTGTTTAATATTTTCGTGTTAGAAGACGCCAATTAATGGCCGCATAGGGATAAAAGAAAAAGAACAAATTCAACACGTCTCGTCTTCCCTTAACACTTGACATGTTTTTTTAACTTTTTTTATTTTTAAAATTAATTACCTTATAATTTCTATCAAATATTGCTAATCAAAGAATTTATTATTATACATTTTACTAATCAATTGCGTGAGAAGACGGTCCGTTAACAATTTATTGACTACGACATTCTGTAATTAATTAATTAATTAATTAATTTCTTAATCAATAAATAATTAAATTTCTAATTACTTTGACTTCGTGACCGAATTTGCATGCCAATACCCATTTACGTATAGAACTATAGATGATGTATACGATTCAGCAGTCTCTTTTTTTTTTTTTTTTCTAGTAGTAGGATGTAATACATGCATGCATGCATGATACATATACATATATATATATATATATATTACATTATCTGCAAAATGCTAAATTATACTAGTACAAGAGGCTACTAGGGCGGCAATAAACTTGTCAATATTCAGCTATTAAATTTTTATATATCTTGCTATATATGTGCAATGTTTTGAATATCATAGATGTAGAAATATTATAAATATACATATATATCTACTTTTTGTTGACCGTTGACTCTTAGTGGTCACGAGAATTTATAGTAGAACAGTGATATCCAAGACTTTTAATTCCTTTATTCTTATAATCGAGAGAGAATTAAACTATTAATCATTTAAATAATATATATGTGTGTGTGTATATATATATATATATAGAGAGACGAAATTGTATTGCCCAGACTTTCTAAGAAAAAATGATCATTAGAGAAGGGTATATTCCTTAAATTAATATTTAAATGTAGAAAAAGAGCTTCTCGTAACATATTTTATTTATAATAAAGATTATTTTATATTATTACATGTAAATTTAAGTAAATAAAAGATAATTATATTTACCAAATACATTTCTAAAGTATTATATTAGATTGAAAACATAAACACACATTATCAACTAAATCAAATAAAGTACAAGCATTTAATTATTATAATCGTTTGGTATTACTCTATAAAATAATTCAAACATATAAATTGTTCTTCTCGCAATGGAATAAATAATTTTATTCTATATTGAATTTTGCACCCTATAATGGCATTTAGAGAAAAGACAAAAAAAGAGAGATAAATAAGGAGAACCCAACTTGGTACTTTTCATATATTAATCTCCAATATTGGCCACGTATGTGTATGCAACTTTTAATTCAGCTCTCATATATGTATATGTGTATATATATATATAAATATGCGAGTATGTGTATACAAATAACAAGGCCTACCCAAGAACCACACATGGTATATGACAAGATATTCCAATAAAAGTGAAAAGAAAAAGATAAGTAAGGAAAAACCCAACTTAATACTTTCATGTTCGATGGAATACAACTTTTAATTTCTTTCGTGCATACATACGTATATGCATATAAATAGCAAGACCTACCCAAGAACCATACATGGCATATGACAAGATATTCCAATAATGTTATGCCATTAATTGTGTTGGAAAGTTGCAAGCAATTAGTAAGCCATTACTACAATACCCATACCTAATGTTTCATAACAAAAAAGGCTCCTCTACTACCTGCTTATACTTGTCATATCAAAAAAAGTTATTTAGTAACATATATTTTTTTTAAAAAAAAAAAACATATATATACATATATATATATATACATATCAATAAATTGATGCATCAGAGAGATATATAATTGCAACCGCAAATAACTTTAATGACTTAAAAAGTTAATTTACATTCAACCGTCTTCGTACTTAAGTCATTTCACAATTATTAATGTTTATTTGGGCACCAACCAAAATATTTTCTTGCATAATAATAAACCATATGAAATTGAACTGTTTATATAAAGTAATTGGTGTTGTTTTAAAATTTTGGTGAAAGTAGTTTAGATTGTTTGAGATATATATAATATGATATTTGGCTAATGTTGTTGAGATAATTTACTATTTTTGTTGTTAAATTATAAAGACTCATATTATAGTACATATTGATTTTTTTTTTAATTACAGTTGATTCCGTAATCTCGTAATTTTTAAAACAAAAATTTTGGTATAATTAATAGCATTGTTCATTTAACTTTAACTTTTATTTCTATCTAAGATTTAAAAATAATAACAATTAAGAATTGATTTTAATAAATTTAATATAGAAACAATCAATTTATTTAATTAATTTAGCGATATATAAAATCTACCAATTGATAAGTTAAATTAAAAATAACATATTTCTTTTAGTAACATACAATTTTGTATGAATTCTATTTATTTCATCACTTAATTATAAGAATGAGAAGATTATGCTAGTTCTCTTTTATATTTTCCAATTAATTTAATTTTTTAATTAATTCATTAACAAATAATATTTTTAATGAACTAAGTTGATTTATTATCATATAATTATAGACTCAAAGGCATGTAATTTGTTTTTTCTCCTTGGCATATATTTACTATCCTAATCGGCTTTTGACTGATTACCAAGAATACAAGTTTTTATAAGTTGGGTCATATCAATTGGGAAAAATAATAATAATAATAATAATTTTTTTTGTCTTGTAATATTTAAAATTAATAAGTTAGAGGTCTCTTTATTTATTATTACAATATGGTACAAGTAATAATATTTCTTAGGTCCATTAAATATTGTTATATGGTCCCTATCATCTTTATTTACCTTTCTCAGTTTTCAAATGTTTTTTTTTTTTTTTTGCCATCCATATCTATTAGATGCCGACCCTTTACTTTCTTTTGGGTGGAGAGTTTTATTTGCAATTTTGTTCCTTTCAAATTTTCAAAATTTAGCCCTTTGGGATACGTAATTCATTATGTGTTACCTTAATTTGACTTATGATAGTGAAATAAGTACTAATTTTATTACTCCCAAAACTCTTCAAAATTAATTAAATTTTTTTGGAACTTAAAATTTTATTAATTATTATCAAATTTTTTAAAATTTATACCATTTAAATTTTATTAAAATTATGAAAATAAAAAACGTAACATCTGATGAATCATAATCAAATAACGTAATTTGAAATTTGAAGTTTTTAAATTTGTACAGAGTTACAAAATTTTCGTTATGTTAAAATTTTCTTAGTAGAGTATGGTAGTATACAATGTCTAAGTAGTATTTTTTTGATTAATTTATTATTTTATATGTGCACATAATAACCATTTAATGAATATTTAAAGAAAAAGTGAAGTGGAGTAGTGAAGCACTCACACATACCTACAATTTTTCCAACTGTTTCATCATGTGCATGGCATGGAAGATTGAGTAAATTAATAAATCCTTAATTATTCAAAACACCAAAAACAATGCCAACCAATATTTCCTACTTATTCCCCATGTGATTTTCATGAAAAGTTTTAGAAGTATTCATATGGGAATAGTATAACTAATTACAACATATATATATATATATATATATATTATGGATTATCTCATGATAAAGGGTTCACAACATTGTGTTTGAATTTATAAATTTTAGAGAAAAATTTTTAACAATGGAATTGAATGATGATTTGAATATATATAAATATATATTCACTTATTTTATAATATTCTAAAAACATATTTTTATCACATTTAAATAGTTGGAGATGTCGCTAATTTAATGTAAATTTAAAAATTAATAAAAAAATAAAATAATCTGATTAAGTTTAAAAAAAAAAAATTAAACTTGAGTCATGATATGTTAAATTATAATAAGGAGCAAATTCATTAATACCTCATATTTTTAACGTAATATTTAAAAATCACATAAAATATGTTATGATGTTGGTTTAATTAAAAAAAATATGTTTAGTTAATTTTTTTTTTTTTTCAATAGATTATACATGAAGAGGGTTAGGGTCAAGAAAATACACAAATCATGAATAATTTTGACTTAAATATGTATAACTTTTTCATTTAATATTTACACAAATTGAACTATTTGAATGACCTACAATCAAGGGAACTAAACTCCTAATTTCTAAGTTTAATAAGAATCTATGTCTAAATATGTATAACACTAAGTTAATTTCATTTATTTTTTGTGATATCTTTTTTTTTTTTTTAAAAAAAGAAAATTGAATTAATACTTGAAACTTTACTTTTTATTTGACGACCAACGTGCATAAAGGGTGAAGACTTGAGGAGGCAAAATTGACCCGTTAATTATTTTTGTTAACGTGATATTATTAAATTTAAAGAAAAAAAAGATTGAAAAGAAGCTTGATTATAAATGATTAATTGTTATAATCATTGTTAAAAAAAAATAAACTAGTTTTAATATATATGATTTGTGTCTTTCGCGAGTAATTAAAAAAAACTCTAATTGGCTCTTTGAGCACTTGATTGATTAGTCCCAAATTCAACCCCCAAAAAAAAAAACATAATGATTCATTGAAAATTATTCATGCTTGAAAAAATATTTTATGTTATTTTTAAATTTTATATACACAATAAAATTTTAATATATTCTTTAGCACATGAAAATATATATATATTTTTTAATCTTTACTTTATGAATGTAAATCATATACATATTTTGTTAAAGAAGATAAAATTAAAAGATATGAATATTCTCACATGAATAAAAGTATATAAATCTCATAATTAAATGTAATACATATGTAGGCATAAATACATAAAACATTTTTGTAATAATTTTTTAGTGGACTCAAATCCATACGAATTACCTAAATCATTCCCTAATCTTCATTAAGTTGTGTGTTAGCTAATTACTTTTTTAATCTACGAAAACCCAGAAGCACCTAATTTAATATGTGGATTTTAACTAATTTAATCATAAAATAAAATAAAATATTTAGTGGTTTTTCTTAAAAAGAAGTAAAAAAAAAGGCAGCCTAAAAAGACTCTGAATAGGTGTGCGTTACACAGTCTCCCTACGAGAACAATTAATTTAATTGAAAATTAAACCAAACCAAATTTAACGACCAAAAAAAATTACTTCAAGCGGCAGATAGTAACAGTATTCTGCAAACCAAACACTGCCTTATTCTCTCTCTTACATAAAACTCTGTTTAACTCTAAACCAGAATTAGAATATTTGTGAGGTTCCGTTCATCTCATCCGTTGTGTGCTAACTGCCCGAACCCACGACAACGAAAGGTTGTCTAGTTCCAGTTCTCGTCCAATTTTATTTATTTATTATTAAAAATTGTAAATTAATTTAGATACGTATTTTTTTTTTTAAAAAAATTTAAAATTAAAAGAAATAATACGAAGATACGCACCCATTATACACCGACGCACACAGTACTTACAGTGTTTTCACTTCTCTCCTGCTGCTGCTAGGCGACGACATACTCCCCGCTGGCAAGATTCCCTGCCTCTGTCCTCTCCCTTTCCTTCCTTTCCTCTTCCCTTCTCTCTCAAACCCTAAATTTTCTCGGGAAACAATCACACTCACTATCCCCATCGCAATCACCGCCATGTTTTTCTTCCTCTCTCACTAACTCGGACTCTTTTCTTCTCTTCTTCTCTCTTTATCTTCTTGTAATAGAAAGAATAAGATTATTTATTTGATCTCTGTTTCTTTCTCTCTCTCTCTCTCTCTCTCTCTCTCTCTCTCTCTCCGTGTGGCTCCCTCTCTATGGGCTGCACGAGCTCGAAGCTCGACGATCTCCCCGCGGTGGCACTATGCCGGGACCGATGTGGGTTTCTCGATGAAGCAATCCAGATGAGGTTCGCGTTAGCTGAAGCTCATGTTGCTTATATCCACTCCCTCAAAGGGGTAGGTCATTCGCTTCATCATTTTATCGTTCAAGAACATGATTCGGTCGGCTCCGCTGATTCAGCTTCTGACGCCAAGCTAAACTTGCCTGCACAGAGAAAAGGAGATGACAGTAGTTATGTGGGTTATGAGAATAAAACTCCCAGTTCGCCGAAGAAGAAGCCTGGGATAGCTAACCACTCTCGCTCGAATTCCAATTCTGGGTCACATCTCCATTTCAACTCGGATTCTGACGACGAGGATGGTTCTGGGTCTATTTCGTTGCATCATTCCGATCATTCATCGCCTTTGCATCATAACATCGATGGCGGATATGGTGGTCAAATTGAGTACGTAGACTCGGGTTTTGGTAATTATGCGAATCAGGATTCTTACCCTGCTGGGTTTATGCACATGAATTACATGAAAAACAAAGCTAGCGCTTCCACTGTTGTGTACGAGCAAAGACCAATGACTCCTGAGAGAGTTTACATGGGTGAATCTTCATCTTCTACTTCCTATTACCCTTATCCTTATCCTCATCCTCCATCCAATAATCTCTATCCGTACTCTGGGTATCCAAACTATGGCGGGGGTGGTGGCGGCGTTATGGGTGGGTATAACTATGGTTCTTCACCACTTCGCTATGGATCTTCATCGCAGGCTGCTGCCGCCTCATCCTCGAAGCCACCGCCATCGCCGCCTCCGCCGCCCCAAGCTTCAGCTTGGGATTACTTCAACCTTTTTGAGAGCGACGACAAGTACTATCCTCAATATACTCCGAGCCGGGACTCCAGGGAGCTCAGGGAAGAAGAAGGGATTCCTGATTTAGAAGACGAGGACTATCGACATGAGGTTGTGAAGGAAGTCCACGGAGATCAGAAATTCGTGGACGTGAATTATTCTAAACCTACCATGGATGAGGAAAAAGTTAAAGCAGTCCAAGCAGCTGCCTCCGCTGCCGCCGTTTCTGGTGGTGGTAATGCAGAGGCCTCTCTGTATCAGACCAGACCGAGCGTGTCGACGGAGGGTGATGGGTTGGAGTACGAAGTACATGTGGTGGACAAGAAAGTGGTTGACGATGAGAGAACAGAGGAGCGGAGAAATGCCGCCAATAGCGGCCCGAGAGATCCCTCAGATGTTGCAAAGGAGATTGAGGTCCTGTTTGTAAGAGCTTCTGAGTCTGGCACTGAAATTGCCAAGATGCTTGAAGTAGGAAAGCTTCGTTATCAGCGAAAACATGGTAATTTTTCAATTATCCATTTCAAAACGAGTAGGGTTTTTCTTTTATTTCTGTATTATAAACACCCTTTATGTTCTTGCTTATGATCTGTCATGATTTTATGATGTGCGTAGATCACTTTAGCTTTGGCTCTCATTAGGCTGCAGTTAGATTTTCTAATTTTGTGGTTCTTTTTTGGAGCAGTTTCTTCGAAGATGTTGCATGTAGTTACACCTTCACTATCTGTAGCATCTTCACAGCCTTCTACTTCTAAGAGTGCTGAGACCTCGGCCACCGGCAATGCGGGTCCAGCTTTTCTGGAATACCAGGAAGAATTGGCAATGAGGTCGGGAAACCTTTCCTCTACCTTGCAGAAGTTGTATCTTTGGGAGAAGAAACTATATAATGAAGTGAAGGTATGTTGCATCTTTATGTTTGCTTAAATTGTCTCTATGAAGTTCCTCTTCAGCAATTGGAATGATATTGCTACTTCTATGTTTACTATTTAAAGTTCACCCTGTTATTTGGGGTCCTTAGTATCTGGGCTTGGTTCCTTCACTTCCCCCCTCCCCTTCCCCCTCCCTCTTCTTTGTAGTGAAGTTTATCTGCCATTGTAGTATTTTTTTTAATTTACCTTTTCTGAGATATCCTTTTGTTGAGCTTAAAGTTTGAAGGTGATGATGCATATTACATGGGTTTTAATTTAATGTTCTTTTTTGGGGCAAGGTTATTATCAGGATTAGAACACTGAGGATTTCTCTGAGTTTCATTTCCATGTTCCTGCTGTTTGCACTTCACTCTTTCCTCTTAACAGTCCTGGTGAGCTTGTACTTTTGTAGGCTGAGGAAAAGATGCGTGTAGTTCATGATAGGAAGGTTCGGAAGCTGAAGCGGTTAGATGAAAGAGGTGCTGAAGCTCAGAAAGTAGATTCCACTCGAGCTATGGTCAGGAGTTTGTCCACGAAAATAAGAATTGCAATTCAGGTTGTTGACAAGATATCAGTGACAATTAATAAAATAAGAGATGAAGAGCTGTGGCCTCAATTGAATGAATTGATTCAAGGGTATGATGCTATGCACTTTGTCAGTGTTGTGCATCTGTGTTCTACTTGATTATTTCCTTATCTTGTGATGATAATTTGGGCTTATGCTTGAAGTATAGTAAAGGATGGGTGGAAGGAGAATTTGGAGGGGGGTTCTCTTGTTTCCCAATTTTATAGTTGTTATTTTTCTTAGAAAAGTTTCTAAAAGTTTTATTAATTGCTTCCCAACCGAGGCTCCCAATATGGTAAATATGAAATCCCATTGATACAAAATCCTTATAGAATCTTATGTAACGAGAATAGAATAGTAAATCATGCATTAGGAAAACTTTTCGTAGGAAACTTACTTGATAGAAGTTATATTACTTGCATTAATTAATTAGTGTGAAATTATAAAGCCCAAGTTGCATTTCTTCTCCTCATGTGTTCTTTCCAGATAAGGTAAATAATATATGGGGGTTGGTTAAGGAGCAAGAATAATCTCTTAGCTTCTAGGCAAGAACCATATATAGCAGTGGTAAGTGACAGTTGGACTCTGGAGGTTGGTTACCAAGAATTAATTAATGACCATTTATTTACTGCGGAGATGGTCTTAAAAAAAAAGTAGAGGATCTGCATGTATGCCAAGTCTTCATTTCTATTATTGGTGGTGAGGGAGACCTCTGATTTTCCTTTTGTGAGGATTTGAGACGTGGGGGTGTGAAATAGTTGTTTTTATCCTCATTGAGCAGAGGGCATGACAATAGTGATTGCGCTTCCTCCTATCCCCACAAACGAAATGTAGTTTAGTGATTACATCTCAATGACGCTTTGGATATAAGATAATACATTTGAGTAGAAAGAAGGATACTAGGTCTAGTCATTCTTTAGGAATAACCTAGCTTTTTTTTAGTTAATAATGTTCAAGGAACAAACTATCTCCTTGTATCAGGAGAGAGATTGTTTAACAATTTTTGGCTGGTTTAATTTTATACTCAAAATGCACTCTTGCTCTGAATTCTTCTATTAGTACAACCACTGAATAAGGAAGTAGAGGGAAACTTGTGTCCTGCATATTACTCACCAAAGAATCTTCTTTCGGTTCTTATATTTGGAAAATAGAACCAGGCTAACAAAGATGGAAAGAGAGGGAAAATTTGCTTGCCAATTCCCAATCTCATTATTTCAGCTATCAAGAATCTTCTTTGCATGCTTACATGCCAGCCTTGCCCCTTGATTCTATGCTTATTTATGTGATTGTTATTTTTCCTATTTCTCCACATTTTCAAATTCTTAACTACTCTAGAAAGCCTAGTGATCCATGCATGTGATTTTTATGGTTAAAGACATCTCTTTTACCTTTTCAAAAACAAAAATATCTCTTTTGCATTGACTTTGGGTTTTTTTAATTCAGATTAACCAGAATGTGGAAGTGTATGCTTGAATGTCACCGTAGTCAGTGCCAAGCAATAAGAGAAGCCAGAGGTCTGGGTCCGATTGGATTTGGCAAAAAGCTTAGCGATGCTCATCTTGAGGCCACATTACGGCTTGAATATGAACTTCTTAATTGGACTTTCAGATTTGCTAGTTGGGTAGGTGCCCAGAAGGGTTATGTTAATGCGTTGAATAAGTGGCTTCTGAAGTGTCTTCTCTACGAACCTGAATTAACAGCTGATGGACCAGTTCCCTTCTCACCTGGTAGAATAGGTGCACCTCCTGTATTTGTGATCTGTCATCAGTGGTCACAATCATTGAATGACATATCTGAGCAGGAAGTGATTGATTCCATGCGTGTTTTTGCCATGAGCGTGCTCCAGCTTTGGGAGCACGACAAGCTAGAAATGCGCCAAAGAATGATGGGAAATAAAGATTTGGAGAGAAAAGTTCGTAACTTGGATAGGGAAGATCAAAAGATTCAGAAGGAGATCCAGATGTTAGACAAGAAAATGGTTCTGGCATCTGGGGATGGTAATGGAATGCTAGTAGCCGGACATGTCGTCTATCAGAGTGACACTAGTAGTAACAGTCTTCAGGGGAGTCTGCAGCGCATTTTTGAAGCCATGGAGAAGTTCACAGCTGACTCCATGAAGGCATACGAGGGGCTATTGGAACGTATAGAAGAAGAAAGTCATAGTAAAGGACACAGGGAACTCTCATAAGCAAAATTAAGCAGTCATCTTGTTTCCTTGCCTACCTGGTTTCCTTATCTGCCAACTGGTAGCCGTGCTGGAAAATTATTTGAAGGTCTGGAATCCTAGAGGGCTTCTTGTGGCACAACATGGATCAACAGGTTTGAACATTATCTTATGTTGAGTATTATCATCAGTGTTTGTCCTAACCCCATTGGAGACTGCTACATCAGGAGAAAAGATTTCATTCTAAAACCATGTTGGATCGTGGGATATTAACAATCTGCAAGCCTTATCAATGGGATCATTTCTGTTGCCAATGTTGAGATTTTGTCAGAGCAGGAAGCCCATGACTACAAAGGTAGTGATTCCTAATGATCCGTGGTCTACAACTTGTCCTGAGATCTTGAGGCTGATTTCTGCAAAGTGGAGACGGTGTTTGGCCTTTTGAATTGCAGCTCTAAACGTATTGAGATATTTGCATCTACAACAAATATTGCCTTGAATCAAAATCCATTGACTTTTCCAGCATGGTTCTTCGGGTCTCGCAAAGGGAGTGTAAGAGAATTACAGTAAATGGATGCACAACCAGGTCAAAAATCCTCCGAATTGGTAGACTGCCAGGAGTTCTGTAAGAGGGCGAGCTTCGAAGTATTAAGTTAGGGGCTATTATCGTGACAAAGTCACAGAAATGCCCGGGAGTTGGATATTGTACAATAATTTTTTTTTTTTTTTTTTTATAAAATTAAATCTTTCAAATATTTGTTAAGTTGTTGTACAGAGAGGAACCTTTTGATAGGAATCTGAAAGTAAATTCAATAAAAATTCTCTGCCTTATCCAGGAACTGGAATTCAGGTTGAGTCCTGCTACAGACTACAGCTACTGGGTTCAAATAATAAGTTTTTGCTAGATTTGATTACTAACTACTGGCAGGGACTCTTGCTAAGCCTCTCAAGCTTATGAGTTGGATTGATTGTGTATTCTTTTTCTGTTATTTACGTTACTGGTTTCCAAATGTATATATATATATATATATGTCCGTATACACAAAGAAGAGATAAAGTTTTTGAAATGGGAACAAAAGAAGGTTGAGCGTGATCGTGGTATGGTTGTGGCGGCTCAAGGAGTAGGTGCAAAGACAATGAAATGACTGGCTTTTTTTTTTTATTTATTTATTAATTATTATTATAATTTTAAATAAAGAATTACTTGCGAGAAAAGCTAGGGAGGAGACTACTACTCCAGTGTGATTATAAGAAAATATCATTTTGTCTATAAATTATAAAATATTTTAAAAAGTGTAGAAAAAAACTCGTTATATAATTAAAAATAATAATTGTGTTATTATAAGATCTTTAATCCTGTAATTATTTAGGTCTGGAGTGGTGGAATTAAAATGAATGATTGAGGTTAAATTATTGGGAGGACATTTCTGCAAAATTCATATGCAATTCCGCGAGTTTAGAGAATTATGCAGAAGAAAATCCACGCGGGTTATGATTATTATCGTACGTCTTTCAACTCAAATTTCATGGACGATTCTTTGAATTTAATTGTCATTGAATTATTACAGCCGCCAAAAAACTTTGAATAAGAAGATATCAATCTAATCCCAATTACAAGATTATGAGATCATTTTTTGATTCACTTATATATTTTTGAGACAGTAGAATTTTTATCATTAGAGATTTGGAGAATTACAATTTAATGATTTTATTATTGGATATAAGTATGCAGCATGTATTATGTACACACTTAGAGATATGTACTATGATTGGTTACATATAACACCATCTAACAGACCAAGTTACTAGGTTGAGAATAAATATATTAGTATAATATTATCGTCTGTCTACATGTACATATATATATATATATATATATTATCTACACATTTAAGATATATACTATAATTGGTTAAATATAATTTTATTCAATAAACTAAACTATTTAGTAAAAAATAAATATATCATAAATAAATTTATATTAGTTTACCTTAACGTGAGTAATTAACGTTACGCATTCTTTTAAGATTTGAAAATTTAAAAAATATAAATATTTTAATATTAAGACTATGAAAACGTTACTTTAAGAACGAATTTGTTAAGATATATACTCAAAATAATTGACTTCTAATTCTATCAACTCAAGCAACCCCTTGAAATTATGTCTAGGGCAAAGTGAAAATCAATTAACATGTGCTTCATCTTACAATGTGATATTGAGTTTCAAAAGACAACAATTACCCCTAAGTTATTTTAGTAAATTATTAAAGTTGACTAAATACATTATTATGAATCACGGGCCACTTTTTACGAGGCAACTCCATGAGTCATAAATTTAACATACCAAAACATGTTAAATTGAAAATCATGAAATGTACTTTTACATAAGATCTCTCAAGAAAAAAAAAAAAAAGATAATCATTGTTAACAATACAAGTTGATATAGCTAAATGATAACAAATATCTCCAGATTAATTAGCACTTGAATATGCACTTAAGATTAAGTGTGAGGAACTAGAAGGAGATACCAGTTGTAGCCATGTACCTTTAAAAAGATGCCTTTAAGGCACTAAAAAATGTGTTTAATAACCAACTAATGCAACTTTATAGCCTTGTACATGAATTGAGAGAGATGATTCTCTGAGTATTTGATGTTTTAGCGCATGGTGGAGAGTTACTATATTGCCTCTAGAATATTACAGTATGTTGTGTCATATATTAAGGTACTACCATCAGGAATTGTGGAGTCCAGCACAAGAATTTGAATTGATCTTCCATCGAACATGATGGTCTCTGTTAATCGAACAATAATTCGCATTAGTCGTGTGAGTTATTCTAAAATTCAATAAATACTTGCAACTTATTGGTTGTATCATAGAGAATTAGACAGTAATGTCTACATGAAATCATTTACACATGTGCATGCATCAATATATACATGGTTAATATACCATTATTATAAATAAACAAAGAGTTATTTGATTGTGGTCATTGAAATCCATAATCTTAAACCTATGAATTGAGTGTCTCACACTAGGATCTTAAGGCCTGTTCTAACTTGTACTATGTTTGTGAAGATGGAATTCATAGTTTAAATGTTGGGCATCTAAAAACCCATACAACTCCTTCATATAAACCACTATAAAAAGTTGACCTTTGTTGAATGTGTTATTCATATCCAACTAATAGATAGGCTAGCTTTGTTGCAAGGTAATCAAGAAGATAAGGGGAATGGTAAGTGGATCTACTATAAGGCCAAATGTCTTTGTATAATAGACACTGGTGCATTGATGAAAACAATTTGCTTCTAGAAGAGTCTCATAACAAATAGTACCTTAAACACTAATATTTCAAACTTGGTAAAAAAAAACAAAATCCTAGGTATCATTTTAGGTTAAAACATTCATCTTTTATGCAACGATAGTGCCCTAATGAAAGTCCTTGAGGGCTTCTGAAACAAATGAAGGTTTTATCTTAATAAATAAATTAATAATAATTGTTAGGTTTATAAATGCTATATATGACTAAGTAACAATCGTATTGGTTTTTTGGATAGTGGAGGAGACACAAAAAGATATAACGTGAGGACAAGAGGTATTATTACCTCAAAAAGTGGTAGTTATAACATTTTACAAGAATTATTTTGTAGAGTTTGTTATCAGCCTTGTATCAAAATATGCTGACTCGACCCACACCAAAATGCACTATTTCACTGAAGGGTGATTCGCTGCGTTCAAGCTAAAGTGAGCTCTAGGACAGAATGGGTATTTAAACTCGTCTTCTTCCCCGAGAAACCCTAACCTACTTTCCTCTATGTTACCGCTGACGCACACTAAAAGCTTCTATTTTTCTCTATTTTCTTGCACTATTTTCTGGTTGTTTTGCAGGAAGATACGTACACACATCACTCGGCCACTCCTGCGAAGAGCTTCTCTCTCCATTCACCTGTGTCCGTGCCTTTCACCGTCACCGAACATCATCTGTGCAAATATAGTATTTTCCTTACTTTTACTTGCCATTTTTATACAAAAAACATTAGTTTTAGATAGCTTAGTTGCTGAACTTCGTTTTCTTTCATGGTATCATAACAAAGTTAGGAATGAAGAGTTAAAATTCCTACTAAACCACTGCAAACTCGAACCCAAACTTTAGGGATTTGGCCATAACAAACCTGGACATCTCAAATATCAACAACTCATATTATCTTGATAAATCACTAAATTCTACGACAGCTCTTATCCCAAAATTGCTTAATGACAACAACTATTACACATGGGCAATTTCTATGGAGCGAGCATTGAGTATACAGAATAAAATAAGGTTTATAGATGGAATCTTAACACAACCTACGGATCCAACTGATCCATTGAGAACACACTGAAAATGATGCAATGATATGATGATCATTTGGACACAGAATGCACTCTAGACCAACACAGTTTATGCTCAAATAGCACATCAATTATGGCATGAACTAGAATAAAGACACTCTGAACAAAATGCAACTAGGATATATCAAATTAAGCAGTCGATATCTGCACTCATGCAAAACTAAGAGCCAATACAAGTTTATTTTTCAAAGCTCAAATTTCTGATTGATGAACTCGTAAATTATGAACCCATTCCCATCTGCACATGTGGGGGACTTAAACTAATTATTGGGTACGAGGAGAGGGATCATATAATGAGATTTTTAATGGGACTTAATGTGTAAATGCTCAAAACTTAATGGACATGAATATATTGAATTAGTAAAATAATAATGGAAGCAATTATTAGTTTAGGGTTTACATTCTTTACACAGTAAATTAGAATGTCCAATAGGGTTAAGAGAATATCATTTTTAAGAAAGTCAAAATAACATAAACATAAAAGAAACTAAAATCCTATAGAGTTAACCTCCGCTGGTCAATTCTATGGGATGCGAGAGGCAACTTTTAGTCGCAACCTTCTTGCGCTTTAGAATCCAGATCTTGGTCTTCTTAATTTGAAATTGTTAAATAAAGGAGATGAGTTACACTAGCCCAGTAAGAATGTCAACACTTAACTCTGATATAGAAACTAAATATTGGTAAAAATCGTAAAACAACTAATGTAGTCATTTTTTTTAAATAAATTCATTTAATATATAAAAACGTAAGTTTTATTCTCACCTTTTTGAGTTTTCAGAACTGGCCTATGAAAGCAATAATCAGGATAGCAATTTATTACACATTTAAAGGAATAGTAATAGTAAACGTTATCTTTTACCTACTTACTAATACCTCTGTGGGTCTATAGGGGTTCCCTCTATGCGTGGATCCAATATCTAATTTATCAATTAACCGGCCATCTCTATACCTCGTCGGATAATAGGCGTCAAACGTACCACTACCTCAATACCCTGTCCGGTATAAGGGTAAACTATACCACCCAACCCCTTCCGGTATGAGACTTTTCAGTTCCGTTCGACTGAGCTTATATCTATGGCAGGGTTTACCTTATGTACCGGGTCCATACACTCTTTTTCATGATACCCGATAAGCCTTTTATATACATATTCACATAATTAACCAGCCACTAATTACACATAATCATTTTATATTTACAAATCGATAGTATGACATGTAAATAAACAATACAAACAATTAAAAAAAGGAATTAGGGCATTTACTTCAAATTAGTCAACATGTGAGAATAACTGCTAAGTAATTAATAAGCGAAAAAGTAATTAAAATCAATAAATAATTGTAATTTAGGTAGTATTAGAATAAATAGGCAATACAGGTAGCGCAATTATACACTGATCAGTTATCGACTCCACTGTTGACCTGTACTCAATTAATTAGAGGTTTCTAATTTTTACAAAAATATACCGTTATTAATTATTAAACTTTAATTTATCGTAACATGAGAAAAAAGTGAGAGATTCTTATCTCAGATTAGTGTTTGAAACACAGTCTCTTTCACTGTACTTCCTGGCGGTCCTCGGGTTTTTTAAATTTTTTCTGCGAAAATAAAAAACACGTGTCATATATTCTAAAATATTCTAAAAAGACAAAAAATAAGCATTTTTTTTATTTTTCTGGCCAATTTAAGGTTCCGGCACGACGCTACCACCGTGCTCCAATGCTAGCTTCGCCGCCCAAGGTAGTGTCTTCTCTCGGCCTGGCCGTTTTCAGTCAATTTTGGTCAGTTTTGCATGAAAAGCTGCAAAAAATGGGGTTGGCAACCTTTGTTGCATGAAAAAGAGAAAAACTGAGGTATTACTGGCTGAAGAGTTTTCCGATACGACTGCTATACCATTCCTCTCTCGCGGTCGAGGTTTCTTTTCAATCGACCTGTATTAGAAAAGGATTAGAAACATAAAGGTAGGAAAATCAAAGGGAACGGGAAACGAAAAATGACTCACCATAGTGGTTTTTGGGTCGCAGCTCAACCTGAGCTCTAATATCAGTTTTTGGCTTCTTTTTTGGCTTTTTAGTTCCGATATTCTATATGGGGAGGCTTGAAATCAAATTTTGAACAAAATGGTGAGAAAATTTACCTCTCCAGTGTCAGCATTGGCTCCGGTGTGGTGGTGACGAAGGTCATTTTTCTTTCCGGCCACCCTTCTTTTTCTTCCCTGGCGAGGCTGGTGTGGCTAGAGTTAGGGTTCCCTGGGATGTAATGCTTAAATACCCCCCTCACGTTGATCTGAGCTGTCTGTGCAGGGACACGTGGCTCTCTCCCATCCGTTGGATAACTCTTATTTGAAAAATAAATTTGAGCCACACGATCGGATTAAATTTGACCGTTCGATCGCACTTGAAGAGAGAACGGATCTGGATCGTCTGTGCGCACGGGAGGGGATCTAGGCCGTTGGATTTGCTGGCACGCAGATTGCCTGTATGGACGCATGTCCACGTGTCTGCCATGCGACGCACGATGACCGGCCGTGCTACTGACGGGTAGTCCATGTGACCATTTTTTTTTTTTAACTTTTACTCTAGTCTTTTAGATTTTTTTTTTTAAATAGGTCATCTCTTATTTCTACTTTATCCCTAATTTTTGAAAATATTTTCAAATGCATTTAAAACATAATTTTCTTCAAAAAATTCAACAAAAAATTAAAATTAAAAATTTAATTTATTTTATTATTATGATTTAATTATCCCAGGCTTAAATTCCGGACCCGAGTGTTACATAATGAGTCATATAGCAACTTCACATCCCAAATCTTGGCAAGGAAGCCTTTTCCTAGTTTGAAGGAGACATTTTCTATCATCCAATAAAAGTAGGAAAGGAGAAAAATTTCTTTGAAAACTGCTACTAATTGAGCCACGACTTTTAGTATAAAAGAGGTCAACAAACCATAGAGAATTGCCAACCCAAACAAAGAGAAGTATTATTGTACCTATTGCAGGAAGACTGGATATTCTTTGGAAAGATGCTTTAAGGCTAATGCAAATAAACCTGTATGCACCAATTACAATCTGCCAAGACATACGGATGAGGTATGATAGAGATAAGAACCAAGTAAAGGGACAAAGGACCCAAAACAAGACTAGACAACCCACTATCAATCAAGTATCCTCTATTGATGCACAAACTGAACTCAAGGGAAAAGAGCACAATTTATTGACAAATGATCAACTCCACCAACTTATGGCCTTCATTCAACGAAGTCAAGCTACTGTCAATATGTTACAAGCAACTTCAGAGCAAACTCAGGATCAGAAACTCACTACATTCTCTGACATGTTTTCTTATTTTAATGTATGCATAATAGATAGAAATATTAATACACACACAACTTGGATAATTGATACTGGGGCCTAAGATCACATAGTACACACACCACAATTATATACTGAGAGAACATCAAATTTTAAGGATGAGCGAGATTAAGGATGGACTATATCAACTTAGATAACACAAGGATTCAGAAAATACATGTCAACAAATTTTTGCAGGAATAACACAACAAAGCTCCAGCAAAGAGGAGAGAGACTTTGATATGTGGTATTATAGGTTTGGACACTCTTCATTTAAATTTAGTTTTGATTTTGATATGCTAGTAAACAAAGACTCTAAGTTATATTATGTATGCCCATTGGCAAAAATACATAAACTTTCATTTTATGATAGCAGTAATAAAGTAGAATAATATTTTAATTTAATATATTGTGACATTTGGGGATCTTATAATGAAATTTCTTATGATTGGTTTAGATATTTTTTAATAATTGTTGATAATTTTACTAGTTGTACTTAGGTATATATGATGCAAAGTAAGGCAGAAACAGGTTCACATTTACAATATTTTTGCACTTTTATTGAGATTTAATTTGATAGAAAAGTAAGAGTGATTAGAATAGATAACAGAAGAGAATTTGAAATAAAGAGATTTTATGATAAAAAAGAATCATGCATTAAAAGAGTTGTGTAGAAACTCCATAACAGGATGGAAGAGTGGAGAGAAAACATCAACAAATACTCAATACTACAAGGGTATTAAAATTCCAAAGTGAAATGGACATTAAGTATTGGAGCGATTTTGTTCTTACTGCTGCATATTTAATTAATAGAACAACCTCCTTTGTGCTAGATGGGAAGACACCTTTTGAGGTTATACATGACAATAAACCAAATTATAATCATATAAAAGTATTTGAGTGCTTAGCCTTCGCACCTATTTTATTGATTAAAAGACAAAAATTTGATGCAAGAGCAAGAAGATGTGTGTTCATAGGGTATCCTTTTGGTAGAAAGGGATACAAATTGCTGGATGAAGAGACCAGTGAGGTTATTATTTCTAAAAATGTAATATTTCATGAAAAAGTATTTTCTAACAAAGAAAAGAAGTGTATAAAGGATATGCAAACTATACATGAGTCTAGGAATATATTAATAGGCGAATGTTTCATTAAAAGGTGATTAGATGCATTCAAGCTCAAGTGAGATCAGGGATATAACGGGTATTTAAACCTATCTTCTTCCTCGAGAAACCCTAACCTGCTATCCTCTCTGTTACTGCCGACGCACACTAAAAGCTTCCATTTTTCTCTGTTTTCTTACACTTTTTCTGGTTGTTTTACAGTTAGATACGTGCACACATCACTCAGCCACTCCCATGAAGAGCTTCTCTCTTCGTTCACCACTTTTTGTGCCTTCTGCCGTCATCGAACATTGACTGCACAAATCTGATACTTTCCTTCACTTTTACTTGTCATTTTTATACAAAAAAAAAAGTTTTGGATAGCTTAGTTGGTGAACTTCGTTTTCCTTTAAAGTACCAAACAAAATTATGTTAAAAGCATGCACACCATAGAAGAGCATAGGGTAAAGTGTAAAAAGGCCAGAGAAATAGACAATGAGAGATCTCAAGGAGTTAGGAATAAAAGATGCATATGTTAAAGATTATAAGTTTAAAAAACATGTACATTTTTTATGAAAACACTAAAGGGAAACAATAAATTAACTGAGGAAAAAAAACACAAATAAAATAGACAATACAAAGATTCAAACAAATGAAGAAATATAATACCCAGAACTGGAATTTGGTCCGAGATTAATTTTAGTGCTAAAAAATTTATAAAAATCTAATTTTGAAATTAATAAAATTCAATTTAATGTGGAATTGTGAAAGATATAGGTTGAGGATGAAATTGAAAATAATTTTGGGAAAAATTGGTGAAAATTTGAGTTCGGATTGTGTTTTTGAAAAAAAATCAGAAATTAGTGGTTAGAACCCAATTAAGAAAAATTGCACCACGTAGGACTGTTCGGTTAGCAGTCTCGACAAACCAGAGCGTCGTGTGACAATGCACACTGACTTGGGGTCACAAGGGAGGCCATCCCATCACACCAAACTCAAATTCTAGCTGCAAGTCTCCTGCTGGAGAAGAAGAACCAGTTGCCGGAGAAGGGAGCCGACCGCCGCCCGCCACCATGCCGAAGCCGCCTCTGACCGCTAAAAAAGGTAAAAATTCTTCTATCCACCCGAAATTTGATTCCGAGCATCTCCATGGCCAAATCAAAGCAAAAGGAATGATAAGTGAGCCGAAAATTGCAGGCAAAACCTGACAGCGCTGCTGCGGGCAAAACTCGCAACCACCTCCGATGAGCCCCTTATCGTTTCCTATTTCGTGCGATTTTTCCATCATTGTGTTCACCATTCTGTTTTCTAAAGGTTGACCGAAGAAAAAGGTGCAGCTATGAAGGTGAGCCTACGAAGCTGTCGTACCGGAAAATCTCACCGCCATAAGTTTATATTTTTTGACTTTTTTCGGCCAATCGAGACCCTCTAACGTGTTTTCTCGCAGGGATGAGTATAAAATTGGTCAAAATTAGCCAAAATAGTAGGGTTTTCTAGCAACCACCGTCGCATGCGGTAGTGCCATCGCTGGAGCACGGTGGTGCCACCGTACTGAAATCTTGAAATTGGCTAAAAAAATATTTTTAACACCGATTTTGAGTTTTTGAGGTATTTTTAGGTACGTGAAACGTGCTTTAATCTCTGTAAGAAAATTCAAAAAACTTGGGGACCGCCAGTAGGCACAATAGAAAGTTCGGTATTTTGGATACCGATTCGGGTAAGAATCCATCACTTTATTCTCTGTTATGGAATTGAAGCTTAATAATCGATAATATGGTATTTTGTATAATTTGAAAAACTTTGAGAATAATTGCAGGTTACTAATGGAGACAGAACCAGTTAGTTATTTATTTGTCATGTTTAGCTAATGATTGAATTTACAGCTTTGAATGCATGATGATATACTGAAATGGTTGAATGATTCAGTTGTGCTTCTTTGATATATATATATATATATATATTGTTTGTCTTGTGTGATTTACGGTTGATTTGTGAAATTGGTAATTAATATGCAAAGGAGAAATTATTTGGTTATGTGAATTAATTAATGGTAGCATTACTGGATATCTTGGGAGATGATGGATAGACCGGGTACATAAGAAACCCTACCGTGAACGTTACTTCAAATTAGACAGGGTATTGAAGGATGATATTTTTAGCGCTCATACTGGACAGGATATGGGGACGACCAGTTTGTTGACAATATTTAATATATAGGGTTCACCCATAGTGAGACATCCATATGGGCCCATAGGGATACCAATATGCAAATAAAAATAGAAAGTTATTATTCTTACTCATTTGAATATGAGGTTAGAATATTATTTAAGTTATTGTATTTATATGTCGATTTTGGAAATCTCACAACGGTAAATATATGCAATAAATGGTTTTTCTTATAATAAATGAATTTACTTAAATCAAGAGCTCCATTGGTTATTTTTATGATTTTTACCAACCTTCAGTTTCTGTATCGATGAGTAGTGTGATATTTTTCTTGAGTTAGTATAGTTCACCTTTTCATTAACTATTTCAGATCAATAGTATCAAGACCCAGATCTCGATCAACAAGAGGGTTGTGAATAGATCATTACCCGGACTCCCTTTAAAAGTTAGTGAAGGTCGTCGTAGAATAGTCAGTTATTAATTTTTTGTTTATTTTCTTAATTTTCGTAATTTTTTTTAGAATGAACATTCTGGTAACCCTATTGGGCATTCTAAAGTATTGTATAAGTAATGTATACCCTAAACTCTATTATTTCGCTTCCGCATTTAATTCATGATTTTATTTTCTTTTAAGTTCTGGGCCTTTATAAGAAATTTAAGCACACTTAGCCTTATGATTATACATACATAAAGCTAAGGTAATAAAAGATGAAAAATTTAAAACAAACCATGGTTGGAAATATATAAAAAGTAGATTATGACTAATTTTTACATATTAGATAAGAAATATAGTGGGAGTAAATATTATAGAATATATTGAAATCAAATGTAATGTCAATGATAGGACAACAAGCACCTTTATTGAAGTTTAAAATACAACTTTATTTAAAAAACTATATTAATGATGAATTTATTAAAAAAATATGTATATAAGTTAGTTAACATGAGCATCATATTAGAATAAAATATAATATCAATTAGAGATAAGTTTACATTTACATAGATAAAAGTTTATTACTTTAACTAGAACCTGGTGTGGATGCTTACTATATTTTTGGGATAATGGATTTACGCTTTACCTTTTAAATTATGAGTATTAACTATAGATTCAAATGAATCATCTGATAATAAAAATAATATATAATCTATAACATGAAAGATAATGACCATTAACTAATCAAAATATGGTCCTCACAATTCTTCAAGTTAAAGAATTAATCATAAAGAATATTTCATCAGTATTCAAAATCTAATACTCATTGTGAGTTCTCATAGTACATTTAAGTTTTATCTTTAGAGTCGGACGCCATAGACTATCAAAGCAATAACTAATGTTTTATTATTCTAATAACCTTGTTGAGAATGAAGTATTACTTTTAGGTATTCACTTTTGTAGTTTTTTCTATACTCATATCCTTTTAGATAGTTGATATTTTTTCATCTAATTTCCCTTGTATTCGTCGGAATCTTGTTCTGTGCCAAGATTAAATCTTTAAAAGATCTAAAATCATTTTATTAATTTAAAAATTGTGATGTAGTAGGTTCATTATTCAATATTTATATAAATAAATTGAATAATTTTTTTTTTATAATTTCAGTAAAAAAAAACTAAATTTACTGTGGTTCTTTCTTCTATATAAAACCCACTTGATTAATTAATTTATAGAGTTTTTAACTAGCGATATATAATATTAATTAAATTTGTGGATGTTAAGATAATTAGTTAGTGGGCTGAATTTTTTTAATTTTATTTTCAAATACCTTAGTTTTTAGGTTATTATTAAATACCGTTGACTAATAGAGTTAATTTGCTTTTATCTGCATTACTTTATAATTTGCTACATATCTAATAAATTATCCTTCAAGAATACTTACCAAAATCCATTTAGTTTGGTATCAGAACATTAATGAAAACATGGCTTTTTGTTGTTTGACTTTTAAAGACTTGGATGATTATCTGTTTATTTAATTACTGATTACTAGTTAATAATTTAATTCATTCGTAATTAATTTGGCTTTGTCACAACACTCGTGTGGCAGGAGAAAGAAAATTAAATGTGTGGTTGTCCAATACATCAGCAAACATAATATATACATATATATTAAAAATAATAAAAAATCAGGTGAGATATTAATTCATTATTTTTATATTTTATTCTAAAATATTTATTTTATATTAATTTATTAAAATTACATTTAATTTAATTATTACAGTCTTATTAATATTTTAATAAATTTAATTTAATATTATGATAAAATTAACTATCAATCAATAATACACATATAATAATAAATTTTATATGTATGACTTTAAAAAAAAAATTGCTAGAAATTTATTCAATACAAGTGAATCACACATAAATGTTACACATATATTGTTAATATATGTAAAAGCATATGTTAAAATATTAAAAATAAAATAGGAGTAGTTTAATTTTTTAGAAGGATCGGTGATTTAATTAAATTTTTTTATCTAATAAAAAGTTCAATATGTAATTTTATAATATAATAATTTGAAATAATAAATATCATCAAGCTGAATTATTTCACATTCTTGTTCATATATAAATATATATTAAAGAATAAATGTTGCTTGCCAACCATTGATATCATAGTCTTAATTGTATCATATAATTTGTGAAAAATTAGAACTTGCTTAGAGAAGTTGTATTATTTGCTTATCAAAGATGTGACACATCATTATCCTTTCTGCAAAAGAAATTACAATTAAGCCAGCTATTTAATTGGTGGCAGAATATATCCCTTTTCATACTCATTAACTCAATATATATATATATATATATATATGAAGATCCTCATTAGAAACATAATCAAACAATATATAGATATATATGTAGCATATAGGTTTATATTTTCTTTTCAAAATTTCAATTAAAAAAATTATATTGTGTCAAATAATTAGGATATGCACAAATTAATTTTTGTGTGAGAGAATGAATACTACAATACAAATATGAGTAATAGGGGTTTTTTTTTTCTTTTATATTATAGTTAAATGTAAATTTTATTTTATCATAAATAATAATATAAAAAATATATATAAATCAGTGCAGTGTGATACTTCAATTTGGTCCTTCCACAAGGAAGTGACAAGTCTTAAACTTTGGATCCAATGATTTATCAAACTATTCTCTGCCTTGGGATCATAGATGTATGACTCCATCATTATTGTGAGATTCACAGTTTTACATCTTTTTGTAATTTTAATGTATATTTTTTTATACTTTTTATTTTTTATTTAAATTTAAGCATAAGTTTATTAAAAATTACTATTTTTCAATTTTTTATACATAAACTGAAAATTTTAAAATTTTGTGTACTAATTAATTTTTGAGTAAAAATTTATACATCTTATTAATTAAATAAAATATAAATATTAGTAATGATGTAATATTCTAATGAGTATATATTTAACACTAATAAGAACAAACAACATGCACAATCTCTAAATGGAATTCATGTTCTCAATAAAAAAAAGGTGGAAATACCTTACCATATACTAAATAATGATTGGTAGCATAAATATTTTGAAAGGTCAAAATTAAAAATAATTATAGAGATAAAAAACAAGCAAACAAATGAATGTGAATTTAATGCCTTGTTAAATTTGAAATAAAAAACAAAAAATGGTATGAAAATAAATTACAACTAATTTTAGAATGAACTTAGATTTTTATTGTAAATTTTTTTATGGTAATAAATTTTATATCAAACTAAAATAGTAAATGCCAGATTCTATTTAAAATTTGAAGATAATTTTTTAAAATAAAATTTACTTTTAAATAAGTTCTTTAAATATTTTAAATTTGTTTGAGTATGACGGTAGATATTAATTTTTAATTATCAAATTTCAATATCTAAAAATAATAATTAGAAAATATATAATTTAACTGTAAAAAATGAGAGATCATTTCTCTTACAAGTTTAATAATGTTAAGACGTAAGCGACGTTGACAAGAAGAGAAGAAAGAAGACCCAAACGAGTAGAAATGATCTTTCATTTCAGCAGGGACTGGTTTACTGCAGATAAGAACATTAGTTTACTGCAAATAAAGTTCCAGCACCGAAACAGCTAATCTCGGCTGGTGTTTAATCTAAAATATGAAAGCTTTTGAGCAAGGAAACTGTTATTATGAGAATTAATGCCTTTATATGTATAGCAATTAGCAATTATGGAACTCCCTTGAATTCACTACCATATATATATATATGTATTGTGTATGTATATCTATATCTAATATATATAAATATGTCCACAGCAACAATAGCAACAAGCACTATAGCAGCAAAGAGGACTAGGTAACAGAACAACTCAAAAGCCGAGAAAGCAAAGACTTACAACCCCAAAAACCCCACATTTCCGTCATCGCTTTTGCTTTATTTCTTGCTCGCAGAGAGCCAGAAATAACAGCCATAATAATTACTGGGGGTTCTGGTTCTTCAGAGCCTTCAATCGGAAATCATGGGTTGCTGTGAATCATCATTTGTAACGGAAACCCACCCAGAAAGAGACCAAACTCAGCAGGAGCCACAGCAACAGCCCCACCAACCGGCGCCCGCTGTTGGCGGACCCGATAGCGACGATGTCGGCGGAGGGGTACGGCCTTTCTCGGAGTTCTCCTTCTCGGACCTCAAGGCCGCCACCAATAACTTCAGCTCCGACAACGTAGTCTCCGAGGGCGTTGAGAAGGCCGCCAATGTTGTCTACAAGGGTCGCCTCCAGAACCGGCGCTGGATCGCTGTCAAGAAGTTCTCGAAGATGGCCTGGCCTGACGCCAAACAGTTTGCAGTATGATTTTTGTTGTTTTGCTTTACTGATCCATTCATTTTGATTCTGTGAAGTCGTTTGTGGGTTTTTGCTGATAATTTGTGAATGGGTATTCCTGAATTTCATGTTCTGTTTTCTGTATTTTTTAGGATGAGGCTCGGGGAGTTGGGAAACTAAGGCACAAGAGGCTAGCCAATTTGATAGGGTATTGCTGTGATGAGGATGAAAGGCTGCTCGTTGCTGAGTACATGCCTAATGATACTCTTTCCAAGCATTTGTTTCACTGTATGTATTAGAATATTTTTTTCTTATTTGACTCTCTTGTTCACTAAATCTTGGTGGAGCTTTTAGGTCAATGCAAAGAATGCCAGAGTGGGTTTTGTTGGTCTATAGGTTTTTTATGATGTTTTAGATGGATTTTTTCTCTTGAACCTTGAGATACGTGGTCTCTCAGAATCTTTGATAAGAACATGGTGTGAACTAGGGACCGCATTGTTGGTTTATGACACGAATTGATTGGCTGAATAGTTTTTTTGGTCTAGTTTACTTTTTGCCTTGAGTTTCTACTTTGGTTCAGAAGTTAGTCCTGGAAGTTGGTTGATTCCTAAGGTTCCTTTTTTTTTTTTCCTTTTCCAGATTTGTTAGCCTTTTACAGTCTATGTGATGGCTGATTTAGTCTTCCTGTAGAACATTTACGGTTTCTTGCTTCTTAAAATATTTGACATCCATCTTTTAAAATGTAAGCTAACTTTATTCATTTGAAACTTGAATAAGCTATATCTTTGATATTAATGGCGTAATCGGAGTATTTTATCTGGGGTCAGTATTCCCAGAGATTCACTGGAATTTCTCTTCAGCTTATATACTTGCAAGTGCATTTTTATTTAATGATTAATAGATTTTTTTTAGGTATCTAGCAGTTGCATTATTGTGGATTTTTGTTTAAGGAGTGTCGACTTCAGAGAGTATCATCATCCACTTTTGTTTATTTAAAATATTATGCAGCCAATTAAAGTTCTTGATGTTGGTTGCGTAAATGCTTAGATCCGTTGTTATTCTTGTCGTATTCATACCTGTAGAGGATCTGCATGAGAACAATCCGTGTTACGTTTTTGCTTATGATACTTCATTCTTTAATTTATCACGTGGGGTCTGAATTTGGATAATTTTCAATTTATCATGCTTGGTTTTTTGTTTCCCCCCAATTCATGTTTTCAGTTTGTCCGGATCTGGGTCATTTTCTGTTTATTTTGTAATGAAGTTGTTTGATTGTTTCATTCTTCACAGGGGAGAATCAAACAATTGAGTGGGCAATGCGATTGAGGGTAGCTTTTCACATAGCTGAAGCCTTAGATTATTGTAATAGCGAGGGTCGTCCGTTGTACCATGATTTAAATGCCTACAGGGTTCTCTTTGATGAGGTAAATCTTTTTTAAATTTGAAGATTGTTGTTTTAATAATGTATTACTTTGCTAGTTCTTTTCTTTTGTGTTCATTCTTGCCTAGGGTGAGAACTTATTTTTCTGATGGACTTTGTAGGATGGTGATCCACGTCTTTCATGTTTTGGCTTGATGAAAAATAGCAGGGATGGAAAAAGTTACAGTACAAATCTTGCTTACACGCCTCCTGAGTACTTAAAGAATGGTTATTACTTTGCTATATATTCTTGTTAAACTGGTCCTAACTATCCTGGCTCATGTTTCTTAGGTTATGGGTGTTAGAAATCTTGTTTTGAGATTTCCTTATTAGTTGAGCACTTTCCATATTAAAACTTGTCTTACTAAATGGTGGGAGGTTCACTTACGTAAATTATGGCAGTCTTCTCTTTTTGTTTTTCCTTTTTTCCCCCATATTTCATTTGTAAATAAAATTATTTCTACTTCAGCATGATTAGTTGTTATATGTCATGTTGTATTCTTCTACTAGTTATGACATGCATTTTCTTACTTTCAGCTGCATGGCCACCTTCCTTTTGTGCTTGATTTGAGCTTTCTACTCACTGCCATGATTAATTTTGTAGGAAGGGTCACCCCTGAGAGTATTATTTACAGCTTTGGGACTGTCCTCCTGGATTTGCTTAGTGGAAAGCATACACCTCCTAGCCGCGTAAGTATCTTGTATTTGTCAGAATGCAGAAGTCATATTCAATGACCTTATTGGTCGAAAGGTTAAATGCCTATTCTTCTGATGGCATATATATATATATATATTTTATTTCTGGTTTTCCTTTTCTAAATTGTGCATGTATCTGGTTTAAACCAGATTATCAATTTAATTTTGTTGCTGAGGTATATACAGGGAATATAAGAGTGTTAGTTGTGTCCCAAAGTTAATTATGCTTTAATCATAGATGGGTCTTATGTTGTATGAATGTCAGATGTGGTATACACATCTAATAGCATTGTTGTTTGATTTATATGGGCATTCAAAATAATGCCATAATCATGAATGTTGGGTGATAAATCTTATACTTTTGATGAAACATACATGAAATAATTTCTCGCAGCCAACTATCTCAAAAGCTCAACCTAGTAAGAATAATCCAATATATTATTCATACTCTTTTAACAAGTTCCTTCATGGCAAATGCTAGGTCGAGAGCGTGGATCAATCATGGATTTATTATACTTTGTGCTAACATTTACTTAATAATCGATTGTTGCAAAATATTCTAAAAGCTTAAATTAATAGTAAAGGTCCCAATCTATTAGTTATAATCTAACATAAATGCTATCTAAGGTTTTTTTTTCCTTTGTCAGTTATGTCTGTGCAAGATGTTATAATAAGACAGTTATAAGATGCTTCCTTTTTTGGCTCCAGTTTTATTCAACGCAGAACTCTTGTGATGCTTGTGATTTCAGGCTCTTGATATGATACGGGGCAAAAACATAATGCTCTTAATGGATTCTCATTTGGAGGGAAAGCTCTCCACTGATGAAGCAACTGTGGTTGTTGAACTTGCCTCTAAGTGTCTGCAGTATGAGCCAAGGGAACGGCCTAGCACGAGGGATATTGTCGAAACACTTGCTCCGCTGCAAACAAAGTCTGATGTAAGTAACTTTTAACTTAAATAAGGTTAATTCAAGCAGGGGTCCCTTCTATGTTAAGGGAGTAACGGTTCAAACTTGTGATGGTTATGTTTCTCTGGTTGGATTCATCAAATGGATTTCCATACTTATCTTGATTGCTTAGTGGAGCAAGATGTGACTAGTAAATGCGTTAAATTACATTTGGCATTAATATTAACTTATAGACTGAAGCTTCTGTATCAAGCGGGAAATTTGTTGAATGCCTGTGGCATTACCAATACATCTGTTACCTTGACAGGGAAGTGGGATGACGAACTAAAGGGAATTCTCTTGACTGCCATCCGTATTAGGCACCAAACTGTTAGCACGGAAACCATGAATGCCACAATAATAAATGAAGCATTTAAAGTCAATCGATGAAACTTGCTAGTCTTTCCTAATTGGGCAAATTTGTGTCCCATTTCAGATTTAGCATTGGAAAACTGTACTACCATCACAAAAACTTTAACATCTGCACATGTATATATTTCAAGGGAGTCACATTACTCATAAGTTTCTATACATCCAAGTACATATGAGGAGAGAATGAGATTAGTATACGTTTAAAAAGAGATCGTGCTGTAATTTTATAACATAATTTCTTTTACGAAGGAACTGGCAAAAGGTTTTCCAGTTCTAATGATTAATTTAAAATATGTAACATGTACTTTTCTCCCTTACATTGTATGTGGATCTTCACCTGTTTAAGGTAACTCTTGATCACCTTGAACACAGGGCATTTGGGGCTGTTACTAGGATTCTCCAAGATTAACATTTGCCAGCTATGGTAGGAAAAGGTCATTTGTTGATTCATTTTCAGAACTAAATTATTGTATATCTGGGTTACAGGTTCCATCATTTGTCATGCTTGGAATCTCAAAGCACGAGGAAGCACCATCAACACCCCAGCGTCCTCTGTCACCAATGGGTGAGGCCTGTTCAAGGATGGACCTGACAGCAATTCATCAAATCTTGGTTATGACCCACTACAGGGATGATGAGGGAACAAATGAGGTAATGACTCATGCATGGGCTTGCAAATTCCTGCTTTAGTCTTAGGGTGCTAATAAGTTTATTTTTGTGGCTTGGTTCAGTTATCTTTCCAAGAATGGACTCAGCAAATGAGAGATATGCTGGAGGCACGAAAACGTGGTGACTATGCATTTCGGGATAAAGATTTTAAAACTGCCATTGATTGTTACTCACAGGTATAATCTTGTACTTTTCACATGTTGATGAGTACAGTTTCTTAGGGCTGAGATCTTACTAAAACCATGCCTCTGTGAGTGAAACTTACCCTGTCGGTCACCGGGATAATTTGAGCAAAAATCATTTTCTATGTAGCTGATTGGAGGGAGAAGATAAAGCCTGGAAAATCTTTATTTTTTTTTTTCCTTTTCACATATAGATCTGTGCTGGGCAAGCTCCTTTATTATCTAGAGTAAAAAAAATGTTCTTTTGCAGATATAGAAAATAGCTATATACCACTTTATGTAGATAGCCATTACCATAAGAAATGGGTGAAGGAGGTCACAGGTTGCTGCTTAGGTGGCTCAACAGGTTTTCCAAGCAAAAATTTACCAGGGGAACAGGGGGAAGAGAGATAATTTTCTTTTTAGGTTTTCTAAGCTAAATGTTAACAGTAGGGAGAGAAATATGTTTTCCTTGTGCGGGGCGGGGGAAGGTATGCCCTTATCTAATCGTTTACCTAATAAGGCATTACATGAATCCCAATTGGGTTGGACTTACTTGTGATTTGCAGTTCATAGATGTTGGAACCATGGTGTCACCAACTGTTTTGGCAAGGCGCAGCCTTTGCTACCTTTTATGTGATCAACCAGATCCTGCACTTCGGGATGCAATGCAAGCACAATGTGTTTATCCAGAGTGGCCCACGGCCTTCTACATGCAATCAGTTGCACTTGCCAAATTGGACATGAACAAGGATGCTGCTGACATGTTGAATGAAGCTGCAGCACTAGAAGAGAAGAGGCAACGAGGAGGCGGAAGAGGATCTTGAGTACAAAATTTGCAACTGAGAAGACATTTGAACATACACCATTTCCAATAGTTGTTGAGGCAAACCCCCAGTTTGTGTAAAATCTGAGTTGAAAACAGAAATTGTTTTCGGAATTGGAAATGTATTTATAGGGAAGACTTTTGTTGCTTAAAAATTTCATGTATAATTTTTCTCCCCACAGGATTTCATTTGTTGCATTCAGAGAAGTGCATACTCATACATCTGCAGGCAGGCCAGTGGCATTGTAAACATCAGACTCAATTGTTGTTAGTGAGGGCAATCATGAAATCTTTTAACAGCTTTTGGGCTTGTGCTTATTCTATGAGGAAGTAGAAGGTTCATTAAGTGCCTGTTTGGTTGTAGTTTTTTTACTGTAACTTTTGCATTTAGAAAATGCTTGCAACTATTACATAAAAACAAAACCATTTTTGGTAAATATAAAGCAAAAATCTAATATTTCGTCTAAACATACAAGTTAAAATCAATAATTTTTGAAAAATAATTTTGGCTGTTAATATTTTTGTTACAAAATTATATTTAATTAAAAATTTATATATTCTTCTATTTTTTATTTTCTTCTATTATTGTTATTGTTATTGTTATCTATCCACTACAACCTGCTGTTCAATGACTGATCTCTGCTGCTAGCTGCCTGTCGCCCTCAGTCACCGGCTGCCTATTGGCCACCGGCCTATATTGCCTGATGACTGCCTACGGTAGTCCTCTGCTGCCAGTTAGTCACCACCCTTTGCTTGCTGGGCATCCTTTGCCACCAGCTGGCTATTGCCTGCCGTCAGTTGGCCATTCCCTTAGCTATGCAGTTCCCTGAGCTAGTCAGCCACCACTAGCTGTCATCCGCCAGTCGCTCGTTGCTTGCTCTCTGTAGGTCATTATCTGTTTTCTGTTGCTTGCCGGCAGCCTATCCTCTGGCCGCTCTCTACTTTTGATTTTAACATCTAAATACTTTTTATTAAACATATTTTTACTTAATAATTATCGTGACAGTACTTTTAAAATTCATAACATAAGTTATAATCGTTATAAAACGTATCCTAAATACATTTTTGGTATGAAAAAAAATAAGTTCAACTAAATGCATAAAAGATTAGTTTTAGTTACAATTAAAGTTTGCTTTCGGCTTATGGTAAATGAAAAATTAAAGCCTAACAATAGTTACTTCTAAATATATTTGTACTGATTTAGGTAAATGACATTTTTAATTCACTTATATTAGTTTTATGTTGAATTAATTTAAGATTTTGAAAATAAAATAAGATAATATTTTTATTTAATTTTCTTAACATTATTAAATTATTATCAAATCAATATTTATTTTTATTATTTAAAAATTATTAATAAATGATAATACTAAATTTTATATTGACTGTAGTTTTTACTTTAAATAATGTATTTTTTCTGAAATTTTTGTGGATTAAATCTCTCATGACCACACGGAGATTTTCATGAAATCCTCTTAACATAATGTTTATGTTTGCATGGTAAACTTTAAATGCAAGTAATCAAGGATACTTCTAGCAAACAAAAAAAAAAAAACTTTATAACAGTTTTATGTTTAAATTAAATAACAGTAAAAATAATAATAGGGTTTGAAAATTTTAAAATAATTTTTAATATTTTCTATATAATTATTATTATTTGTGATTGATTATTCTATAAATGCATCTATTTTTTTTTTTATAAATAAGTACATATATAAATAGAAATTAATTCAAAAAATAAAAATTTAAAAGTATTGTAAAAACCCGGAATTTAAAAGTAAATAAAGTAATAAATAAAGTGCAGAAGACAAACAATATATATATCAAGAAAGTACAATTGAATAATTTAACCATTCCAGTATATCATCATATATTTAAGACTGTAAATTCAATAATCAGTTAAACATGATAACAAATAAATAACTAACCAATTTCCAGCTCTATTGGTAACCTGTAATTATTCTAAAAGTTTTCTAAATTACACAAAATATCATATTACCAATTATTAAGCTTCAATTCCATAATAAAAAATAAGGTGAGAGATTCTTACCCGAATCGGTGTCCGAAACATTAAATTTTCTATTGCCCCTATTGGTGGTCCCCGTATTTCCTGAATTTTTTTGCGAAGATTAAAATATATTTCACGTACCTAAAAATACCCAAAAAACTCAAATCGGTGTTAAAAATCTTTTACGACCAATTTCAAAATTTCGGCACGGCGGTACTGCCGTGCTCCGGTGAAGGGGGTTTACCTCAGCCTGGCCGTTTTCGGTCAGTTTTGGCCAGTTTTATACCCATTCCTGCGAGAAAACACGTTAGAGGGTATCAGTTGGTCGAAAAAAGTCAAAAAACAAAAACCTATCGGCGGTAAAATTTTCCGGTATGGCGGTTTCGCCGGTTTACCTTCGCGGCTGGGCATTTTTCTTTGGTCAACCTATAAAAAACATAATGGTGAACACAATGGTAGAAAAATCACATGAAACGGAAAACAGGAAGGGGCTCATCGGAGGCAGTTTCGTGTTTTGCCCGCGACAGTGCTGTCGAGCTTTGCACGCAATTTTCGGCTCATCCGCTGTTCTTTTTACTATGATTTAGCTATGGGGGTGCTCGAAATCAAATTTCGAGTGGATAGGAGAATTTTTATATTTTTTTAACGGTCGGAGGTGGCTCCAGCACGGTGACGAGCGGTGGTCGGCTCTGTTCTTTGACTATTGGTTCTTTTTCTCTAGCAGGAGGCTCGCGGCTAGACTTTAGGTTCGGTGTGATGCGAGATATTTATACCCGTCTCGCTTAAAATATCGCATTTGATCTCGACCGTCCGATCCCGTTTAAAGAAGAAATGAATCTGCACCGTTTATTGCTATTTGATCTCGAATGTCCGATCGCGTTTAAAAAGGGACCGTTCATCGCGTTTAATCGTGACTATCTGATCAAACCTTAGGGGGGAACAGATCTGGACCGTCCACGCGCGCAAGAAACGCTTCCGAACTGTCTGATCGCAGACACATGGATTACTAGCATTACCTCCCGCGTGGCACCGAGTCAGCATGCCTTGCTACGCAGGGCACTCCAGTTCATCGGGAGTGCTGACTGGGTGATCCTACATAGCATAATTTTTTATAATTGCATTTTAACCTCTAGTTTCTGATTTTTCTTTCAAAAACATCATCCGAACTCAAATTTTCACTCATTTTTTTCAAAATTATTTTCAATTTCATCATCAACCTATTTTTTTCCTCTAATTTTACATTAAATAAAAAATTATTAATTTTAAAATTATATTTTTATACATTTTTTTAGTTTTTAAAATTAATTCTGTACCAAATTTCGGACTCTGATATTACAACTCTCTCCTTTTAAAAGAAATTTAGTTCCTCAAATTTGTCTCCCTCTTACTCAATTAAACAGTTGAGGATACTGGGCTCTGAAGTCTAATTCTAACTCCCATGTGACCTCTCTCTCTAAGTGATTCTGCCATAGGACTTTAACGGAGGAAATTTTTCAGTTGCGGAGTACTATGCTCTTTCGATCCATAATACCCACCAGAACCTCCTCATAGAATAGATCCATTTGTAGTGAAAGGAGCTCGTGGGTCAAGATATGAGAGGAGTTCGAGTTGTATTTGTGTAGAATGGATACATGAAACACATTATGGACCTTGGATAGTTCTGGAGGTAGTGTAAGTCTGCAGGCGGCTGTACCAATTCTTTCTAAGATTTTAAATTGTCCAATAAACCGAAGATTTAGTTTTTTCCTCTTGCTAAATCTAATGATTCTCTTGAAAGGAGTGACCTTAAGGAACACTCGATCACCTTTCTCAAATTTCAAATTCCTCCTCTAGGTGTTCGCATAACTCTTCTTTCTGCTCTTAGCCATTTGGATGTTCTTCTTGATCTTAACTATTTTGGTTGTAGTCTCCTCCACAAGATCTGTGCTGAATAATTTTTATCACCTATATCTTCCCAATAGATCAGTGATCTACATGGGCGGCCATATAATGCATCATACGGAGTCATGCTAATACTTACTTGGTAGCTGTTATTGTAGGTGAACTCTATTAAGGGTAAATGTTCATCCCATGAACCCCAAAGTCAAGAACACAAGGTAGGAGCATATTCTCTAGTGTGCGGATCGTCCTCTCTAATTGCCTATCAGTCTAAGGGTGGAATGCAGTACTAAGAGATAGTTTCGTTCCCATAACTTGTTGAAAACTAGACAAGAATCGAGAAATAAACTTGGGATCCTTGCCGGATACTACTGTCACTAGTACTCCATGTAACTTGACTATTTCCTAGATATACATTCTTGTTAACTTGTCCAAGGGGTCGGTCATCTTGATGACCGAGAAGTGGAAAGATTTGGTAAGCCAATCAATAATTACCCAAATAACATCATGTCCCGAGCGTACCCTAAACAATCCTGTCACGAAATCCATTGTGATATGTTCTTACTTCCACTCCGAAATTGGTAATGACTAAAGTAGTCTGCTCGGACGTTAATGCTTTGTCTTGACTTACTGACACACTAGACACTTAAAAATAAAGTCGACCACCTCTCTTTTCATCCCACTTCACTAAAATCGGGGTCGCATATTTTGATACATCTTAGTGCTTCCGTGATGCATGACAAAATTTGAGCTATGAGACTTTGTCATGATGTCTCTTTTCAGCTCACTGTCACATGTAACACACACCCTGTCCTGAAATTTGAGCAACCCATTGGTAGAGACTCAAAATTCTAAATTTACTCCATGTTCTGCATCTTTCTTGAGGGCTACTAGGGTGGAATCGACGGATTGGACTTCCTTTATTCTCTGGATCAACTCAAGTTTAACAGTCAGGTGAGCCAAACATGTAACTCTCTTCAGGTCTTGAAGTCATACATGTTGTGCGGCCCTTATGACCCTACATTTTGAAACCATTAGGTGAGCTAATATACCTGCACTTTTTCTGCTGAGTGCTTCGACTACCACATTGTACTTACCCGGGTGATATAAGATGTTGCAATCATAGTCATTGAGTTCTATCCATCGTCTCTGACGCATGTTGAGATCCTTTTGAGTGAATATGTATTTCAACCTCTTCTGGTTGGTATAATTCTGAAAAGTCTCCCCATACAAGTAATTGTGCCAAGTCTTCAAGGCGTGAATAATTACGACAAATTTTAAGTCATGAGTGGGGTAGTTTTTTTCATGACTCTTTAATTGCCTGGACCCATAAGTTATGACCTTCCCATGCTGTATCTGAACACAATCCAACCCCAGGTAAGAGGCATTATTATAAACTGTATATTCACATGTCTTGCTCGGCAAGGCCAATACAGGTAAGGTAGTCAACCACTTCTTTAGTTCTAAAAAACTCATTTTAAAGTACTCGTTCCACTCAAACTGCAGTAAAACAGGTGGGATATGTTCAGTATCAATTTGATCAATCACTTTTTACCAAAGGCAGTGCCATGGGGAAGAAATTTATCCTAATTGTATATGTTGATGACATTATCTTAACAGATGATAATGATGAAGAAATTCTGGAACTTAAAAAGTTTCTAACCAAAGAATTCGAGATCAAAGACCTTAGATTACTCCGACACTTTGTTAGGATAGAAGTAGCTCGATTTAAGAAATGTATCTATATTTTACAACGCAAATATGTCTTATATCTTTTAAAGAAAACAAGTATGCTTGGTTGTAAACCTGTAGGAACATCGATGAAGTCCAATGTCAAAATTGGTTTAAAAAATGATAGCAAACCTGTTGATAAAGAGAGATACTAGAGACTTATTGATAAACTTATCTATCTTGCTTATAGCAGACCTGATATCAGTTTTACTGTGAGCACTATAAGTCAGTTTATGACTGAATCAACTGAAGAACATATAAGTGCCATTTACCGGATTCTGAGGTACTTAAAATGACCCCTGATCAGGGGTTGTTCTTCCAAAAAACAATAAACAGAGACATTAAGATCTTCACTGATGCTGATTGGGCAGGATCACTGACTGATAGAAGATCAACAACTGGCTACTGTACATATGTGTGGGGCAACCTAATCACTTAACGAAGTAAGAAACAGTCAGTTGTATCTAGAAGTAGTGTTGAAGCTGAATAGAGGTCTCTTGCTCATGGAATCTGTGAAGGTGTATGACTGAAGAAGATTTTATCTGAACTAAGCTTTGGTATTCCTAATCCTATGAAACTCTGGTGTGATAATCAATCAATCATCAATATGGCCAAAGATCCAGTGCATCATGATAGAACCAAACATGTGAAGATTGATCATCATTTCATTAAAGAGAAGATAGAAGACAAGACCATTACCCTACACTATGTTTCTAACACCCACTAAAACCTTTTTTTTTTTTTTTCATTTTTTATTAATAAATATAATTAATTATTTATTCAATTTATTTTATTATATTATATTTTATTTTAATTTAATGAAAAAAAGGGGTAAAATTTATTAAAGATTAAATTAAAAATAATTTTGAAAAAAAGGAGTGAAAAATTGGGTTTGGGGGTGTTTTTGAAAGAAAAATCGAAAACTGGGGGTTAAAACGCAATTTAAAAAAATTTTACCATGTCAGACGCTCAGTCAGCAGCCTCGACTAACCAGGACCTGCTAAGTGGCAGGGGCGCTGACGCGGGAGGCCATGCAAGAGGGAGTCAATTGGGCGATCCACGTGCGCGCGTTCGAACGGCTGAGGTCCGTTCCCGCACGCACGGACGACACAGAGTGAATCGTGATGGACGGCACAGAGTTAATCGTGATGAACGACGCAGATTCATTCCCTATTTAATCGCGATCGGATGGTCCAGATCAAATACGATGGACGGTTCAGATAAAAAGCGGATAGGTATAAATAACCCCATCCGCACTCAAATCATAATCTTAGTCGTCAGAACCCCTCGCCGGAGAAGACAACCTAGCTGCCAGGCAACCAACAGCCGCCGCCGTATTGGAACCCTTTTCGACCGTTAAAAAGGTAAAAATTTTTCATTTTGCATGAAATTCAATTTTAAACCCACTCATGATCAAATCGGAGTGAAAAAACCGGCAAATTAGTCGGAAAACACTGACGAAGCCCGGCGGCGACGCCACGGAGAATTTCACAAACTGCCTCCAATGAGGCCCTTCCTAATTCCCGTTTCATGTAATTTTTCTATCGTTGTGATCACCGTTTTCTTCTCTACAGGTTGACCGAAGCGAAACACCCAACCGCAACGTGAGCCGGAGGAGCCGCCGCACTGGAGAGCTCCGCCGCCGGTGAATTTCGATTTTTGGTATTTTTTTTACCCACCGAGGCTCTTTAGTGTGTGTGCTCGTAGGAATCGATGCAAAATCGGCCAAATTCGGCTAAAAACGGTCGAAAATGGCCGACCTGAGGTAGATCACCGCTACCGTCGAAGCACGGTGGAGCCGCCGTGCCAGATTTTTGAAATTGGCCGAGCAGGCCCTGAGACTGATTTTGGATTTATTTGGAATATTTGTAGGTACTATAAGCGTGTTTCAGTTTCCGGAGAAAAATTCAGGGAACTCAGGGACTGCCCCTAAACGCAGTAAACCATTTAGCTTTTCAGCGTCAAATCGAGTAAGGACTCCTCATTCTATTCCCTATCATAGAATTAAAGTTTAAATAAATAATAATATGATATTTTGTATAAATTAAATAGATGTGCATAAGTAATTACGAATTGCTAATGGAGCCCAAACCGGACATTGTTCTATGTTGATTTATTTTACAGTCTAAAAGTATGATAGTATCTGATTTATCTACTATATGGTTTAAATGCATGTATTACTGCCTTACCTGACCATTGTTTGATTTGGGATTTAAGACATGATTGCATTATTGGATGCATGTTTATTTGTTTATGTGATTATGTTTAATTTGGTAATGAAGACTAAAGGAAAACAGGAAAGGAGTGTGATCAAATAGACAGATGAAATGACAATCTTATTAGATATCTTGGGAGATAGGGACGGATCGAGTACATGGGGAATCCTACCGTGAATGTTGTCTCATATCGGACGGGGTATGAAGACTTGGTAATTTGGCGCTCATACTGGACAGGATATGTAGACGGCTCGCTTCACCTTCATACTGGACGAGGTACTGAGGTTTAATGTCTTGACACTCACACTGGACGGGGTATGGGGACGGCCCTATAATTGAGGTTGTTAAAAGAAAGGGTTTACGTGTAGCGGGGACATCCTTATGAACCCCAATAGATACTACTAGGCTGGTGAAATGAGAAACGGTTATGATTTGGTTTATTATTAATGAATATGAATCTATGATATGTTTTATGTTGCTGATTGTTCATAAAGTTATGATCTGTATAGTATTATTGTCTCTATAGGTTGTTTTCATAAATTCCACTATGGTAAGTAAATGGTAAATGATTTTATGATTGATAAACAAATTTGCTAAATTTAGTGCTCCGTTAATTGTTTTGATTTTATACTAATATTTGCTTATGTGCGGGTGATATAGTGTGATATACTTACTGAGTTAGTATAGCTCATCCTTTATTTAACCATTTCAGATTAAGAAGATCTGGTTTTAGAGCCCGATCCATAGGAAAATTACGAGTAGATGCTATATACTTTATATTTTTTATTTTTTATTTATTTCTCGTGTTTCTCTCAGAGAATTCATTTCGTAATGTTTGTTTAGTACTTTTAAATTATTGTATAAGAGATGTAAATTTTAACTTTTTATTTCACTTCCGCACTTAAATTATTATATATTTCATTTTGGATTTCCGGAGCCATTACAATGTTTCTACTGATCTTCAGACTGCTGATATCCTTACAAAGACACTACCAACAAGAAAATTTAATAACATTGTATCTAATTTAAAATTACTCAATATATATGTAATGTAAATTGAGGGGGAGTGTAAAAAATATTAGAATAAGGGTAGTTTAGTTTTTATCTTTATGAACAGGTGGAATGTCCATCATCTCCACCAGAAATTGGTTACGTTTGTTGCTTATTTTTCTTTTTCTGTTTTTCTCATACCCTCACTTTTGGTGTGACATCAGAGTAATAAGTGTCTATAAATGTCATCTCACCCTCTCTATTTTAGTAAGCAAGAAAGGAGAGAAGAACCTCTCATTTTATCTTTAAAATTTTGCTTCTATTAAAATCTTCAGATCAAATATAATAAATTGGGCTGATTTAAACTGAATTTTGTGCTGAATTGATTCCTTTTGGTGTTTCTGAAGGCCTATTGCACACTTCAATTTTCTCAATAATTGGGGCCACGACACAATAGAGAAATTTCCTCTTTGTCTTGTGATGTATATTTTGAACCTATAACAACTAATTCTCTAACTAATAGTCTTAATTTAAAAATTTATCAGCTGAAATTAAATAGTTTATACCACCGAGTGGATGCCTTACCTCTTCCCAAACCGAAACATTTTTCAACTCAATTTCTTTGGAGCAAGACCAATGGGAATGTTGGTGTCTAAATCTCACCTTAAACGATTTAACAGTTAATATTGATTGTTAGGCAATTATTTTTTAAGATCTACATTATGAAAAGAATCTTCTAACCTATTTTTTTAATGCATGGAATAATTAGAAGATTACAAAAATGGGCAATTCAGTTTGAACAACAAGAAGTGATTGATTAAGTTTGAGAACAGGTTTTTCAGCAAGCTTTTTAAGAAGCTATGTGGACCTTGAGTAGTTGTTTAAGTACGAGTTACATGTACATATCATTGATGCTAATGTGACTGAGCCATTAGCCAAATACAAATTTTGGCTGTAAAGGACTAACAAGTCATTTCCTATACTGCCCCAAACATGATGAAACTGATTTTGTCCACTTGTTGCATTACAATCAATTGAAAGATGTAGGATCTTTGATAAGTTATTATTTTGGTTAAGATCTTTGGTTTACATGCTATTGTATATGAGGGAGGCAGAGGCTATGGAATTTCAAAAAGCAGGGGAGGAACAGAGCACAGAAAATTTGGTTGGAGCAGTTAGTTCACTGCTTTCTGATGAAGAAAATTTAGTCTTCGAATTTTATATGGGGGATGAATTGCATTTTTTCGGTTCAAAGGAAGATTGCATTGTTGAATGATATTTCTTATAGTGTGATCTCATGGTCGAATGGACAAAGTAATACAACAATCCCTTAAGATTTTCCAGGAATTAAATTTTGATGGATTTGATTGGAAGAGCTTTCTATTCACAATAGTTTGACTATAAAGCTCATTCTCTTTTACTGGAGAATCTTCTCCACTCTCTTTCTGGTTTTGTCATTTTATTTTCTTCTCCTCTTGATTCTTTTGGAGGTCATTAGATATGCAGGATCTAGTTTTTGTTCAATCACCAAACACACGGAGCATGAAGCACAACCATGTGAATTAAACAACAAAGCTACATATTTTTGGTCAAATAATGTTGACAAGAGTGATTTGGCAGAAAAATTCTGTTTTTGATTTTCTGTACACCTATCATCATTTCTAGGCTAGTGATTCAGTACGTTGAGAAGGGTGACTCTAGTCTTGATTAATCTTCTATATAAGCACTCAAGTCCTTCTTCAAGATCTTGAATGCACAACTCTAAATCTCTCAGCTGCTCTTGCATATTCTCCGCAGATTTGCTTATCTTGTGACCACAAAGAGATTGCAATGCGCAGTCCACCACGGTGAATTCATTTTCATCTGCTTCTTCTTCATCAGTTGCTGCTTTTTTCTGGTGCATCAAATTGGAAACTAATGACCATCCACTTGGCTTCAATTGTGACTTTGAGCCTGAGATAAAGACAACAATGACTCGAAAACATTGAGAGTAACTGCTTCTACTTCTTTTAACGTGGTGAACACAGTTGCTGTATCCTTGTCTATGTTCAAGGGAGAAGGTTTGAATTGCCTTTGCATGCTCTTCAAGCTCTCCATGGCCTTGCGAATTGTCTTCTTGGCCACCTTCCTTGAGGCTAATATTTTCTTAACCTCGGTTTCAACCCCAGATTTTCTTCGGATGGTTGAAAGAAGTTCTAGATTGCATTCCTTTGCTTGGAGTAAGGTATCCTTAGCTCTGATGCAGATGTCCAATAGCCTCAGAGATCATCAAGCAAGGCATCAACCCATTTCGCTTGCTGCTCTTGTAACAATGTTCTTTGGGTGAGAGGCAAGAGAAGAAACTTCTCAACACAATCATGCTAATCTTGAAGGTCATTTAGATTGTGGCTTATTGATGATGAAGATGTAGATGCCCCTTCAGAAGCTTTTATTCTGCACAAGTTATCTTCAAGCTGCGGAAGGACAGGATGTGGTCTAGAAGGCAAACTGTTGGATCGAACATGGTAGGCAACCATTTTTTCCCTACAAAAGAGAAGGCCTAGAAGATGAATATTACTAAATTTACTTCCTGAGAATTTGCCTTCTGTTCTTTGCAGATCTTCAATATGTGTAGCTGGCTAAGGGAGACAAAGGGAATTTCTTTCTCTTAAATTATGGATTAAAAGTAGATTAAATATATTGATTTGGATCCAGTACCTATCTAAGCTAATGTTCTTGCATGTGTCCCTCTCAGCAGCCAGTTATCAGTAATTTATCAAACCAAACATGTTACTACTATAAAATTTGCGACTGCATGAATGGCATTACGTGATACACAATTATATTATTTATCAGATTCAAGACTTATTAGGTGATTCAACCATAATGTCATTGCTGCACAGGAGGCAGGCAAGATCTCCATACATGGAATCTGTTGTCTTCATGTATATACAAAAAACTTGTGAGGCTAGTTTACTAGTTTCTTGTCAGTATTTGCTCGTGGTGGTAGAGACAAGTAGCATCTCAAGCACCACGAAACTGAGTTTAAGATTTTCCGAGAACTATGCAAGCTCCTTTCCAAAGACATGTTACGTTTGTGTCCAGCCAATTCATCTCATCATGTAAGATGTTTAGCATGCAAGAGGCAGGCGAGCTCTTTTTCTCTTGCAATGCCATCCCACTGAAAACTAAATGACCAAAAGTCTCACTAGAGGTTCACCTTCCATCCTTTTGGAGCTTCTTAATTTATATTTCAGGTTTGAGGAGACAGATGGAATCTCGACTGCTTGATGTTGATTCGCTGTCCCTGCCCACCACAGCAGTTCTCTAATTCACGAACTTCTGGTTAACAATTTTATATTTGCAAGTTGATGTGTTTTCTCTAAAATAATAAGTGGCACACAAATTTATTGTTCACATGCATTTGATTATGATTACTCGTGACTTGTAATCCCTCTATACATTGCAAGAAGAGTAATGATTTGCAATAGCGAGAATGGCAAAGCTGGATTGTCTTGTATGTTTGGCCAACTTGTCAATGCCGCTCGTACATTGCATGTTTAGCACATTATTTTTTTTTCCTGATATAAGGTCCTTAAAATACTTGTTTGTAGAGTTGTCAAGCTGGTGGTAGAGAGACATTTCATAAACAGCACTGAGATTGCCTACATATTGAGACAAAAATCATGTTACTATGAATGGAAGAAGATAAGATTCCTCATGTTTCTATAGATGTATACATTGAGCAGATGCCAAGAAGGAGAGCATGTCACAAGTCAAAACATCAAAGCCTCTTGTTCTAAGCAGGTAAAATGGCTCCTACTCTTTCAAACTCCCAACCAATTTACCATACCCGTTCTAACAGCTTTCCCTTGAGGCTGCACCCTCTCAGTTCGGAAGTCAGTGTGCATGTGAGCAGATTAAGATCCTCTGAGGCAACATCTACTTCTTCATCATCTATAAGCCAACAACTACATTGCCTTCAAGATTTGCATGACTGTGTCTGTAAGTTGCTGCAATTGCCTCTCACACACCAAATTTTCACCCAAGAGCAGCACAAGATCTTCGTCGATGAAGTGTTGGATGAATCCCTCAAGCTGTTGGATCTGTGCAGCATTGTCAATGATGCTTTTTTCCAAACAAAGTAAAGTATACATGAGTTTCAATCATCCATCCGAAGAAAAAGGAGAGGGGAAGTTGTAATTTCTGAGATTAGGAAATTAATAGCATCTAGAAAGACTTTGATTAAGACAATCAAGAAGATCTTGAAGAGCTTAAAGGGTGGGTTTGGAGAGCAAATACAACTCTGGAAAAGATGATGAGGTCTTACCCATGATTAATTTGTTGAGAGAAGTCAGAGAAGGCACTTTGATAGTCTTGGAGTCATTGTTTTGCTTAATATCTGGATCAAAGGCACCATCAAAGTCCAGCAGCAGACACTGGCATTTACTTTCCAAGCTGGTGGACAATAAAGAATTAGCCTGTGAGGAAGAAGCAAATGCCAACAAATTTGCAATGATTGATGCTGCTTTGCACTGTCATTGGCAGCAAAACCAAAGAGACCAACAAAATTGAGAATCTGCAAAGCTTGGTTCTAAACTTGGAGCTGTGTTCAAGATCTTGAAGGAGGGCTTGCGTGCCTCTTTAGGTGCTTAATCAAAGAGAGTTTCTGTTCTCAATCTCTTCCGCCACTATACTTGAAATGATTTTAACTGATATTTTGTACAAGAAAAAAAATACAAATTTCATTATCTTTTGATATAGAAATAATTAGCCTTCTCAAAAATTTTCCTCTACGTTATACTTTCCTTCTATCTCTGTTAATTTTCTTTTTGGAGCTTTATGTTTGATATTAGTTTTCTCAACTCTTTATTTAGTAAAACTATGAAAACATGAAAAAGTAAATTGTCTGAGAAAATGAAATAGTAGACTCTATTAATTGGAGTTAGAGGTTTAAGGCTTTGAACAAAGGAGAACAAGCATTTTGACAATAGAGAGAACAAACATTATTTCAATTTGTGAATGAGGTCAAAAGTTTGAAGGAGGAAGAACACAGAACATGAAATTCCCCTAAACTTTTACAAATGCATAGATCTTAGAAACTGTTCATCTTCATGACAACTACGCTTGTCAAACATTCAATCTATGTTTCATAATAGTATAAAAAGCAGCACAGTTTGAGAATTTACAGGAAAACATTGCAAACATGAAAGAAGATCAAGCTTTGACTACCTAATGATCTTGGCTTGAAAATATATGGACCGAAACTATATAATATAAGCATCTGGGAATGTTTTGGTGTAAACAATTTATATAATATAGCCTTTTTTATGGGGTTAAAGAGCACAACTGTAGTATGGACTTATAAAATACAGGTCATGTTCTCAATTGCAGGTGCAGTGGCTTAAGTAAAGGTTTCCAAAGCGAAACCTCTTATTACCTATTTCTGGAGAAAAGATAAACCTGCTACTCAGACTCCACTAGCCACTACCGATGTCATGCCTTTTAATGCTTCGGAGACCTACTTCTGATCTTCCAATTCCCCCCTTTCATCTGATGCTGATTCTTAGCAGCATGGCTCATCTTAAGCCTAAATTCTAAAAGCTTCTTTCTCCTCTATTTTGCCTGAAGAACTTTAATCCTATTCATAGGCTGCTAAGTCTCCCAATGGAGACAACCTATATAATTGAGTTTGATGCTCTTCTTACTAATAATAAATGTAACTTGTTCTTCCACAATCTAGTGCTATATATGGTTGGATGTCAGTGAATCTATAAGGTCAAACTGAAAGTTGATAGTTTTGTGCAACGTTGTTAAACTTGATTGGTTGCTCCAAGGTTTTTGTCAACAACCTGGCGTCAGTTATAATAGAACTTATAGTTTAGTTGTCAAGCTCTCTATAATTCATACTGTTTTGTCCATTATTCTTTCTCATTGCTAGACAATTCATCAGCTTGATGTCAAGAATATTTTTTTTCATGATGTTATTAGGGAAGAACTTTATATGAAATACCCTTGGGAATTTAAGAAATCTGACTATCCTTCACATGTTTGTAAACTGTGTAAAACTATCTATGGTATTAAATAAGTCAATTGAAGCTTGGTTTTGACATTTTATATCTCTTATTCCTACCCAAGTTTTCACTTCAAGTCGTGCAAACACACTTTGTTTATCTAACTGTATCATTCTCACATGACCATACTCCATTATCTGTTGAATATACTATTCTAACTACTTCTACTGACTTGTCAAAGATGGACTCTAGTAGATCATCGCACGACAGGTGGAGCAAGATAAGATTAAGGATTTGAATCAAGGAGTGGTGGTGTAGGATGTCGTTGATACATAAACCCAGACTTGAAATATTTAGTAAAGGCAGAAACTCATCAAAACTATGAAGAATAGCAACATCAGGAGATGATGATCATAATTTACGAAAGAAAATTGATTTTATAGAGAACAACATTATGAAAAACATGGAGCATCTTGGACCAAAGATCTTAGCAAACAAAATCTTTGTGAGTAGTGCTATATTCCATAAGTGCACATTTGACAAATTGAGTTGAAAGCTAATGACTTTTATGATGAGGGAAATGAAGAAAACAAACACAACCAAATATATGCAGAAATATTCATAGGAAAGATGTTGATTATAAAGATGAACATAAGGAGACTCAAAGTGTATAGTTTAGGAAGAGAATCAATTAATGAAATAAACTACTGTTGATAAAGCTTCTACCCAAAAAATAAGTGGAATGAAAGATTCAAGTAACGAAGTACAAGCTACTTCTAAGAGGTGAACGATTCTTCTGCTTTTCCACACCATTTTGTTAAAGGAGTATATGGATAAGAACGTCGTGCACATGTACCTTTTGCAATAAAAAAATTGTAAAATGCATTAGACCTGTATTATCCACGAGAATCAGATTGAAGAACTTCAGTAGTAAGAAAAAATTAAGTTTCTACATATGTAGCAAAAGTCTTAAAGATTGAAAAGATCTCAGATTTCGAATGAAGAAAATGGTTTCAAGTAAATCAACTATAATCATCAACAAATGTTATAAAAATACTCATAATATTCATGAGAAATGACAGGTGTAATGCTCCATACATCACTATCAATAATATCAAAGTATTTTCCTGCATGGCTATCAACAAGAGCAAAAAGGAAGAATTTTACTTTTCACTAATTTACAAGTTGAACAATCTAAAGAAAACCAAAGAAATAGATTGTTCGTCATTGCCCAATGAACCGGAGTTCAATAAATGAGATAATATAATAGAATTGGGTTGACCCAAATGTTTATACTACTCCTCACTTTGATTAAAAATAGCAGAACAAGTAAAAGTAACATTATTAAGAACGAAAATATGTAGTGGAAACAAACATCGTACCTTAGACCCCTTTACAACCACCGTTGTCAACACATGATCCTACATGGAACAACCACATAACAGTTATTTTTCTATTAATTATCCAACTGGAAAAAGATTCTTAAAGAGTCCAGGTGATATAAAAGCACTGTTGAAAGTTGGAGCAATATCACCAACAAAATTAATGATTGAATTGTTTCCATTAACAACTTGAATATATTATGAATGATGATAGAGAGACCTTTTTCAGCAAATTAGTTGAACTACTCATATGATTTGATGTGTTAAAATTAATGAGCTAAGATTTAGATAAAGAATTACCATGACCTTCATCGGATTTTCATTAAATAGAAATAATTCTCATTTAAATCCTTAAAAAATATACTATTTTTACATGAAATAATGCTCTAAGAAGGAAAAATAATTTACACCATAATTATAGAATATTTACACCATAATTACAGAAATATGTATAGTTATTACATTTCTAAAATGTACATAGAAAATATTAACTCTCTAATGAGTTGTCCACCTTGCCAACATCTTCTCTCAAATTGATGTTGGTCGATCAAGAAGTATCAATTTGCCAACTAGGAATTGACAATGTTGCCTAATCATGGATTTTTTAAGCACATAAGCTAGTTGGAGTTCACTAGAAACATAAGGACGATAAATGACACCAATATCCATAGCTTCTCCTATTGAATGATAATCCATTTCGATATGTTTAGTATTCTCATGAAAAACATGATTGGTATTAATCTGAATAGCACTTGTGTTGTTTGCATGAAGAGGATTAGGATTGGATTGAGAAAACCCAAGTTCGGCAAGTAGCCCATGAAGCCAAACAATCTCGGAGCAACCTGCAAACATGACTCAATATTCAGACTCGATGGAAGATTTTGAAACCTAATCATATTTCTTACTATTTTAAGATATCAAAGAATCTCCAAGAAACATACACCAGCCAGTGATAGAACGATGGTATTAGGACATCCAACCCAATTGCATCACTAAATGCAACAAGTTAGATTGGAAAGCCAGCTATAAAGAATAAGCCACGGTTAGGCAAGCCTTTAAGATATCGAATGATGCAATTAACAGTTGTCAAGTACAGATGACGTGGAGCTTGCATAAATTGATTGACCTATTGAAATACAAAGGAGATATCTAATCACGTAATAGTAAGATAATAAGACCAATTGCCTAAATGTAGTAGGATCAGGAAGAGGATCAACTTCCTCACAATAATATTTCACATTCAATTCCAATGGAATATCAACTGAAGAAGAATCTTGAAGGCTAGCCAAAGCAATTAGATCTTGAGTATACATGTGTTGATGTAAGAACACACCAGAAGAATTAAAATGAACCTCCATTCCCAAGGTCTTTTATATGAAAAGAATCCTTAAGATGTTGTTGAAAACTAGTGATCAATAAAGAATCAGTTTCTGTGATAACAATATCATGTACATATACAAGAAGAAGAACACAACCTGTAACTGTTTTGCAAAGAAATAAAGATGAGTCATATTTACTCTGCATGAAAGAAAATTAGAGCAAACTAATTCAAAACTTGTTAAACCAAGCTCTGAGAGCCTATTTCAGGTTATATAAAGATTTTTTAATTTACACATATCTAATGTAAGTGTGGAAAATAAATAAGGTGAAGGTACTATATAAATATCTTCTTTGAGGTCACCATGGAGGAAAGCATTTTTTACATCCATCTGGTAAAGTGACTGGCCTTGGGAAGCAGCAATGGGAATAATAGTTCGCACAGTTGTCATTTTCACTATAGGTGCAAAAGTTTCCTCATAGTCCACTTCATACTCTTGTTTGTTCCCAAGAGCAACTAAGCGAGTTTTATATCAATCTAGAGTTCCATCAGAATGAAGCTTAATTGAATAAACCCATTTAAATTCAATGTGTCAAACAGATGGAGGACAAGATACAATGTCCCAAGTGTGATTCTTTTGGAGAGCTTGGAGTTCCTCTTTCATTACTTTCTGCCAACACTCATGCTTGACAGTTTGTGAGTAACATGATGGAACAAAAATAGAGGACAAAGTGGAGGAATAACTATACCAATTAAGAGGATAAGATACTTTAGTAAATTGTCGAAGTATAGACTCTGGAGGGACAACCTTAAAGGAAATAGTAGAGACAGGTTCAGGAGTAGTCTTAGATGGCAGAACAGTCTCCCGAAGGAGCAAAGTCTGTTGACATCGTTGATAGACACATTCAGGTTTGAAGAGCCCAAAAGATTGTGAGTCCTCAATGGTAGGAAGAAAAATACTAACAAGGGATGATTCCACATAGTTAGAAATGAAATATTGATTCTAACAGAAGAAAATAACATTCCTAAAGATACAAAATTTGTTAGAACTGAGATCGTAACAAACAAAATCTTTTTGGAGGACAAGATACAATGTCCCAAGTGTGATTCTTTTGGAGAGCTTGGAGTTCCTCTTTCATTACTTTCTGCCAACACTCATGCTTGACAGTTTGTGAGTAACATGATGGAACAAAAATAGAGGACAAAGTGGAGGAATAACTATACCAATTAAGAGGATAAGATACTTTAGTAAATTGTCGAAGTATAGACTCTGGAGGGACAACCTTAAAGGAAATAGTAGAGACAGGTTCAGGAGTAGTCTTAGATGGCAGAACAGTCTCCCGAAGGAGCAAAGTCTGTTGACATCGTTGATAGACACATTCAGGTTTGAAGAGCCCAAAAGATTGTGAGTCCTCAATGGTAGGAAGAAAAATACTAACAAGGGATGATTCCACATAGTTAGAAATGAAATATTGATTCTAACAGAAGAAAATAACATTCCTAAAGATACAAAATTTGTTAGAACTGAGATCGTAACAAACAAAATCTTTTTGGAGGACAAGATACAATGTCCCAAGTGTGATTCTTTTGGAGAGCTTGGAGTTCCTCTTTCATTACTTTCTGCCAACACTCATGCTTGACAGTTTGTGAGTAACATGATGGAACAAAAATAGAGGACAAAGTGGAGGAATAACTATACCAATTAAGAGGATAAGATACTTTAGTAAATTGTCGAAGTATAGACTCTGGAGGGACAACCTTAAAGGAAATAGTAGAGACAGGTTCAGGAGTAGTCTTAGATGGCAGAACAGTCTCCCGAAGGAGCAAAGTCTGTTGACATCGTTGATAGACACATTCAGGTTTGAAGAGCCCAAAAGATTGTGAGTCCTCAATGGTAGGAAGAAAAATACTAACAAGGGATGATTCCACATAGTTAGAAATGAAATATTGATTCTAACAGAAGAAAATAACATTCCTAAAGATACAAAATTTGTTAGAACTGAGATCGTAACAAACAAAATCTTTTTGTGAAGTATTATATACCACAAAAGCACATTTAGCAAATTGAACATAAAGTTTATGATGCTCATGTGAAGACAAATGTACAAACCAAATACAATCGAATGTATGTAAGTTATGATATGTTAGAAAATTAGAACTAACTTTAATGCAGAAATAATATGACAAGATGCTTGCTTTTCTGCCTACGGAGAACGATTGTTAATTGTTGATATTCTTGACTTTCTTTATTTTTTTTCATATGCTACTAGAGTTTCGGATAATTTTCACACTTCAAAACCCAAGTCTGTTTATGATTTTACTCTATGTGAGAGAGAATAGTAGTATCTTATTCTTTGGGTGATATCTTCTTCTTTGATTGTTTTTTTTTAGAACTAATTTTTTCTCCCTTATATGCTCACCAAAAATCATATTTTTTTACAAAAAAGTTTCTCTCTTATAAACTCATGAAGATTCGTGTCTTTTTACAAAGGGTGTTGTGGGTGTGCCACACAAGCTACACTAACATAATATACTACCATATCAACATATCTCTCACACTTCATACAGGAAATAGCGAGTGTGATCAAAAGGCAACAAGTAGTGTTATATTAAATCACTATCTAACTAATACAACACTCTCATATTTATAATACCGCAGATCATTTGAACATCACTGTTAGCATACATTGTCCCTCTATGTTATAATTATATTATTTGATTATATACAAAATATAATTGCCCAGACTTATGTGATAATGTTAGAAAGATTCTTCCTTAGACACTCATGACAATCTATCTCAACTTGATTACTTTCCTAATATGCTCTATTAGACCGTATAGGTCATGGTCCTTGGAAACATATTAAACTAGGAACATCAAATCTTGATTTCATGTAATAGCTCCAAATCGAAGGGTATCATATAAGGAGGATAAAAGAGTCCATAAGTTTTACACAGTGACAAAGTAAGAAATTATTTTATCACTCCCTATATTGATCGTTATATAACACATATAGTATGATTTATATGTCACGACATAGTTTCCACTAAATTGGGCATGTCACTCTTCTATGTCGTGTGAATCATAAGTTCAGATACTGCTCAAGTATCTAACTCGAGTCATTTGATCACTATACTCAATGGATGATCTAACACTCGATATTCGGCACTAACACTTTAGTATGAAATCGGATATATTTCATATTCGACTCTCTAGAGTTTCATCCTAAATATATTAAGGTGATTATAAAATTTTAATATTTTGTCATTAATATAACATAATTATAAAGACAGTTCATATTGCACATACTTAACGACAATATGATTTAATCTTATTCTACCTGCTACTTAAGTGTTAGGAAGATCACCCGTGTGATAAGGTCGATCATAAAATTTGGTGGCATTATTACATGCCTAATCACATAATTATGTTCATGAACATTTCATAAGAAAATAAGTTTGATTTCATAAATAATCAATACACAAAAAACATATATCCAATGCGTATTAAATCCCACTCGAAAACTAAAGACTATGCAAACCTAGACTCTTCACACGACTTCGAAAAGCATCTCAAGGCATGGGATAGTCAAAGGATCAACAACCATTTTGCTAATTGATATATACTCAATAGAAACTTCTCCTTTTTTGATAGTGCCTCAAACAAATTAATAACACCTCTTAATATGCTTGGTTTTCCTATACAATTTTGTATCTCGATCATATTAGATAGCAACAATATTGTCACAATACATTTCTATAAGTTCATCAACTTTAGGGATAACGTTGAGATCCTACAGAAAGCTTCTCAACCAAAATGCCTTCTATACAACAAGACAACTAGCAACATACTCTGCTTTCATTGTAGATAAAGCAATGCAATCTTTTTTTTTATTACACCAAGATATGGCACCTCCACCAAGGACAAAAACATATCCTGAGATCGGCTTAGACTCATCTTAGTCACCACCCTAATTTGCATATGAATATCTTTTCAACCTTAAGTCCCCTCCTTCATCATAGAGGACTATGTCACTTGTACTTTGAAGATTCTCTTGAGTGTTTGCCAATGAACAGGTCCAAGATTGCTTTGATAATAACTTACCAAACTAACTACAAAATAAATGTTCGGCCATGTACACAACCTGGCATACATCAAACTGCTTATTGCACTAACATAAGAAACGTAGCTCGTTTTTTTTTTCTCTTCATCTGCTTTTGGGCACTAGTCAAGACTTAAGGTTAGATCCTTCTCAACAAAAGTGTCAACTGATTTAGAGTAATGCATTCAAAATCATTCCAAAACTTTCTTAATATATGCTTCTTGGCACAATCCTAAAAATTTCTTGGACAGTCTCGCATTATTTTCACACCAAGGACAAACTTGGCTTTAAACATGTCTTCATCTAAAAAACAGAGGACAACCACTGTTAGTAGCATTGATCATCTCCATCTTGTTTCCAGCAAATAGTATATCATCAACGTATAAGGAGAGAAACATAATCCCTCTCGTTGTTTTCTTGACATACACACAATGGTCTTCATTTACCATGGACAAGTCAAACGACGTAATAGTTTTATGGAATTTAGTTTTATAGAATTTGAAATACCATTATCTGGAAGATTGCTTGAGACTATATATGAATCTTTTAAGACGACAAACTTTGTTTTCTTGACCTTTTGAGACAAACCCAATAGGTTGATTCATATATATTTTTTCCTTAAGTGTACCATTGAGGAAAATAGTTTTAACATCTATTTGAAATAACTCCAAGTCCAAATGATAAACCAGGACTAGAATGAGGCGAATAGAGGCAAATCTCATTATAGGAAAAAAAAAAGTCTCTTTCTAGTCTATACCCTCAATTTGGGTAAAACCTTTTGTCATTAGTCGGGTCTTAAATTTTTTAATTGATCCATCCGTTCTACGTTTTATCTTGAAAACTCACTTGTTTCTAATTTATTTACTTCAAGGTGGGAGATTAACTATTTCCCAAACCTTATTTCTCGTCATTGAGTCCATCTTATCCCTCATGCCATCAATTCACTTTTTACTATTTGGTGAATTCATAGCCTCCATAAAGGAGGTGGGTTCCTCAATTTCTAAAGGAGTGTAAAGGAAAATTTTTCCTTCAATTTGGAAATATCGTTGGGAAATTTTTTCATGTTTACTCCTTCAAATTATAGGACTTTTATCACCTGCCTGACTAGATGATAAATCTCTCCCACTCTCTCTTATTGGCATGAAATTTGGAATTAAGGACTAACCTCATGTTCCAAGCTCGGATCTTGAGGATTAACCCCCCCCCATTTTTCGGTGGATTATCATTTTTAGACAAGTTTCCACTATCTAGAATAGTAGAATCACTCCCACTATCTCTTTCATTTGATGGAGTATCACTATCCTTGGTGACTCGGTGGGTTCCGATATCTTCCTTTCACCAATAGATCTTGCATGTCCTCTTGAAACTCATATAGTTCGATATTCCCTTTTATTTCACCAATGTTTGGGAATCATCCTCAAGAAAATCAACATTGTGAGAGTCGATTTCGGTCATGCTACCATTAGGGTATTCTCCAAACATTATATATCCTTTTGAGTGTTCAAGATATCTAATGAACATCATCTTAGTTGCTCTTACACCTAATTTTTCGTGCTTGTGAGTTGGGTTATGTACGTAACTTGTCGACCTCCAAAGACATAAATGATCTAAAATGAGCTTCTTGTCATTCCGTAACTTATATGGAGTGACGGGTATACTTTTACTTGGTACGCGGTTAAGGATGTAGGTTGTCGTAAACAGTGCATCTCTCTAAAAATTATTAGAGAGGTTGGCATGTACCATCATCGATCTAACCATATCTAGTAATGTACGATTCCTTTGTTATGTAACATCATTTTGTTGTGGAGCATGGGGAATTGTAAGTTGCTTATGTATACCATTTTTCTCACGATATTCTTTGAACATATCAGAAAGATATTTACGATCACGATTGATTCGAAGAGTTTTTACTCTTCGATCCATTTGATTTTCTACTTTCGCTACAAATGTTTGAACATATCTAGCACTTTATAGCGGTGAGGAATTAGATACGCATACCCATATCGTGAATAGTCATCTATAAAAGTGAGAAAATATATGACACCATGACATGCTTTAATATTTAGAGATCCGCAAATATCAGAATGGATTAATTACAAGGGACTTGATGCCCTTAAAGCCTTGCCAAAAAGCTTCTTACTCGTTTTATTGGCTAAGCATGACTCACATTTAGGCAACTTAACCTTAGTAAGCCGGTCCAAAAGACCATCTTTACCCAGTCTACTCATTCGGTCTTAGCCAATATGACAAGTCTAACTGCCACTTAATATATTTATAATCACAATCGAAGTGAGAAATATAAACAATCTTACAATTATTATATATATTATCATCTAGTCAATAACAAAAAAATTATTTCTTAAAGACACATGACCAAATACATCGTCATGATATAAAATGTCTAAAGTATTAGGTTTAAAGTTAAAAGAAAAACCCAATCTCAACAAGAAAACAACTGAAAGTAAACAATATTACATCCTGAGTGTATAAAGAGTATCATGAAGGAATAAAGTATTTCCTTCATATAGCTTGAGCTGGTATGTTCCGATTCCAAGGATGTCCTCTTCGCTGCTGTTGCCCAATACAATAGTTTGTAAACCCACCGGGACACGATGGTATCCACGAATCTAGCTCGATCTTGAACTACATGTTTACTCGTTCCCTTGTCTATAATCCAATTAAAAAAAATTAACAACTAATGCATGAGAACAAATAAATAAATGAAGAGGTAAAATAGAGAAAGATACCTTCTTCAGTTCGGAACAATCACGAGTGAAGTGACCCTTGTTGCTGCAGTTGTAGCACTTCATACGCACTATATTTTTCTCTCTACGGTCCTTAGCCTTGTGCTGTTTGGCCACACTACCTTTAGGTCCATTAGCTTAAGAGGGGCACTGATTTTTCTTAAATTGCTTGGCACGATTAGGCTTGTTTCCCTTGGGTTTGAACCATGGGCAACAAGCGCCACATTGGAAGGATTAAGTGCCTTTTGATGCTTAACCTCTATCTCAATGTGCTTAGCAATTTCATAGAAAATGTTAATGTGTTCACTATGAATCATTAGGAGTTTAAAATTTTTACAACATTCAGGTTCATCTGGAAGTGAACGAATCATATTCAGAACCTGCTCCTGATCTCTTATGTCACGCCATCCAGTCTTATAGTCACGAATCATAGCACTCATGACACGTAAGTATTTAGTTATACTGTGCTTTGGATCCTTTTCATAGTTCATCCATTTTAAATCAAAGGCACGAAGTCTTGTAGAAGATTGCTAGTCATAAGTGGCCTTAAGCTTGTCCCACATGTCCTTAGCTGTGGAATAACTCTCAAACTCTCCAATGAGATCATGATGCATATAATACAACATAGTATAGCACGCAGAACAATCATTCTTGGATCGTTCCTGATATGCAGTCAGATCCTCATTGTACCGGTCACTATCGATATTTTTTGTCTCAAGTACAATAGTGGTTAAGGTTTTCAAAACCTTGCACTCATTAAAAAGATACTAAATCTTCATATGCCATATATTATAATTTGTCCCATCCAACTTCTCGTTGGTAGACAAATAAGTAATTATGTTCTTACTTGCCATTTCTACAAGTATATGAAAAAGACATTAGGTACAATTTTTTATAATTAAATTATCAAAATTTCATTGTTTACATCACATGTTCGAAAACTTCACTAGACTTATAATCATCATATATGATACAAATTAGAAATATGATAATTTAATTATTATAACTAAACAAAAATTAAATAGAACATATTCATGTGACCCTTTAATTTTTCCAAACTAATTAGCATAAAAAAAAATATCACATAGATATATGTAGTTACCTTTACTTAGCAAAAGATGCATAACTAGTTAATGTACATAAACTAATTTATATACATTAGTACAGTGATGATAAAATAATATAACAAAATACTAACATGCTGTCTAAATAAATAAAATAATGTGTACATGGAATACTATTAAAATACCCATATTGCCAACTAACAAATATGCTCAAAAACAGAAATATGCATGTATATGTCGTGCGGGCAAAGTGATAGAAAAGTGTTAAATTAAGATGTTGGACCAAAAGATCAAGGGTTTAAATTCTACTCTCAACATTTAGTTTGTTTTAAAAAAAGAAAATAGGTGACATCATGATGAGAAAAAAAAACACTAAAATAACCATTTTTCCTTTATAGGAGTCATCCATACTTTTTAATATATATATATCTTTAATCTCCTTTCTGTCTCCCCCCCTTTTTTCTTTTTTCACGCACCACAAAATGTATCATCATCTTTTTTTTTTTTTTTTTTTTTTTTCACGCACACACAGTGCAACTCCTCTCTTTATTTTTTTTTATCTAAATTTTCACCGGCTAAAACTCCACTTTTTTTCTTTTTAAATGTCTCTGTGGGAAAATTAAAGTACGCAGTTTTTTTATTACTGGTAACCAGCCACCATAAACGCGTACATATATTTAGTCATCTCAAACTTACATTTAGGAGGCAAGTCAGAGAAGTCAAACACGTCACTCAAGTAGTGTTTTTTTTTTTTAGATTCTTAGAAAATAAAAATATACATGAAAAAAAAGAAAAAAAAACAGCATGTTTTCTGGATTCATCATCATAAAGTTTTAAAAAAAATCAACAAATTTAATTTAAATTGGAGCATGATTATTGCGGAATCAGATGCAAGCAACTAGCCTCTGATACTACTATTAAAAAATTAGGACTAACCTTAATACGAAAGCAATATGATAAGATACTTTCTTTTCTGTCCATAGAGAATGATCCTTAATTGTTGATACTCTTGATTGCCTTTGTTTTTTTCATATGCTACTAGAATTTTGGATAATTTTCACACTCTAAAACCCAAGTTTGTTTATAATTTTCCTCAACATGAGAGAGAGAATGGTAGTATCTTATTTTCTAGGTGTTATCTTTTTTCTCGATTTTTTTAGAAGTATTTTTTTTCAATTATATTCTCACCAAGAATTATATCTTTTTACAAAATAATTTCTCCCTTATAGGCTCACGAAAAGTCATATCTTTACAAAATGTGTTGTGAGTGTTTTTAATTTTATGCAACATGATAGGTAGGATGTTTACTATAAAGACAATAGTAAGAAGAGTCAAGTTTTAACACCTGATATGACAGTGTATTAATTAAATAAATGATTGTGGATAAAACTTTAACCCAATATTTTGATGGAACAGACGACTTAATTAACCAAGTATGAGTTACATCTAAAGAATGTCGGTTCTTACACTCAACAATCCCATTTTGCTATGGTGTTTATGGAGATGATATTTGTGAAATAATTCCCTTCTTAAACAAAAAATTAAGAAATTCATAAGACGTATACTCTCTACCAGAATCAGATCTTAACACTTTAATACATGTAGAAAATTGAGTCTTAATATAAGCCAAAAAAGTCTTGAAGACAGAGAACACCAAATATTTATCACGAAAAAGATACATCTAAATAAACCAGCTATAATCATTTATAAATGCATAAAGTACTTATATTTAGAATGAGAAATAATAGTTGTAGGGTTGCAAACATCACTATGAATATTAAAATATTTTGCAGCTCGTTGATCAACAGAAGGAAAAGAAAGTGTTTCGCTCTTTCCTAATTTACATGTAGAATAATTAAAAGAAACATTCAAAAAGAGGATTTTTATTACCCAACAAATCAGAATTCAACAAATGAGATAAAATATTAGAGTTTAGATGTCCTTAAATATTTATGCCATACTTCACTTTTTCTGTCAATAGTGATACAAACAAAAGACAAGGCACGAGGAACGAAAAAACGAATAGAAAATAATCTCCAAACTTTAGACCCCTTCATAATTGTCGTCCTCGACACCTAATCTTGTAAAAGACATCTATTACGAAAAAAATGCACATCATAATTGTTATCTATCAAATGACCAATCGAATAAAACTAGTAGAAAGTCTTGGTGATATAAAAACATTCTTGAAAACTTGATTAATATCCCCAATTTTAGTAATTGGTAAATTACTCTTATTAGCAATCTCAATTTCTAATGAACCATGATATTTACAAATAATTTTAAGCATATGAGATGAGTTGGTCATGTGCTTTGAAGCAACAAAATCAACAAGCAAAAATTGAGATGTAGTACCATTACCTTTTAGACGCAAGATTAAAAAAGCTGAAACAATTTTTTGTTGCACAATTTCAGGAGTAACTACAACTGGTGCAGTTGTTGATGGGGTTGTTGTAGGATTTATAGATACAGCTGCTCCAACAAATTGATTATTGATACTTGCTGAAGCAAAACTATTTAAGGCAGCTTAAAAAATATCGACTTTATAATTTTGAGGACGTGTGAGATATTCTTTGAGAATGTGTTCTTGTTGCTTACAATAATTGTAAAACTTCTTTCCAAAATTGATAGCAATATGACCATAATTTTTGCAACTGTAACATTGTGTTCTGCTCATACCTTATCTTTTCCTTTTCCTTGCATTGTAAAAGCAAGATTAATAGTGTTCTCTTGTTGAAGAGTGCTTTGGGTTAAAAGATGTTGTTCTTCATGAAGCAATTCTCCAAAGCAAATATCTCAGGAGGGAGAAGGATCACAATTCATAAAGTTTGAGCAAATATTCTCAAAATTAGGCCGCAATTTTATCAAAAATTGATCTTGCTTATTTTGCTCATGAACTTTTGAATTATAGATAGAGATGCATCAGGTATGTCCGCATAAACAATATCAAAAAAATCAGTTCATAAATTCAGAAAAATAATCTTGAATAGAGAGACTTCCCTTAGAGTAATTAGTATCGTCATGGTCCAACTGAAAATGTCTTACACTATTATTTTGATTGTACACCTTTTTGAGATAATTCCACATGATGTTTACATTATTATATGACTTTAGATTAAGTGCAATAAGAGGATCAACTAACCATAAAATTCAAATCATCACCCTAGCATCTTTGAAATTCTACTGAAGTAATTTTTTAGGATCTGTAGAAGCTGGATCACTTCCATCTATATGATCCCATAATTCTTTTCCTATCACAAATAGTCGAAATTGAAATTCTCAGGTAGAATTATTTTTTCTGATGAATTGAACATTGAAAAACTTGAATGTAATCATTCCAAAAGTCATCTTTTTGAAAAAACGAAAGAGAACAAAAAAATAACAAAAATTCTAAGACGAATATCACAAAGATATCTGAATGATCAAAACACTCAAAAGAAAAAGACAGGTAAAAAAATGTCAAAACACTGAAAAAAACATAAATTCAGGCTCTAATACCATATCAAGTTTTTGAGCTGAATACTTTTGCCCTTCATTAGCTTTCCATTGAATAGGAACAATTCTCATTTATATCCCTAAAAATCTACTATTTCTAGCTGAAATAATGCTCTAAGAAGGAAAAATAATTTATACCATAATTACAGAAATATGTGCAGTTATTACATTTCTTAAAAATACATAGAAAGTAATAGCTCTCTAATGAGCTATCTACCTTGATAACACCTTGAAGCCCCAAAGCTACTAAGGCCAAAACTACCATTTGTTGCACTATTAAGGAGTAAGCAAAGTTAGTTAAACATTTTGATTGATTATTGACATAGTTGAGATCCCATCTTGAATCTGTTTAGTAGAAGAATTTCCAATAAATGCTTAAAAAGAAGTCATTTGGCAATTTTGAGGCAAATTGGACAATCTTTAATGATGTGTCCAAACTTTTTGTAGTAATTGCAAAATTTCTTGGTATAATTTGCAGCAATATATCTATAATTCTTGCAACTAAAATATTGAAACATACATCTAAGGTAGAAGAATGATGATGATTCATCAAAGTTGCATTAGCATTTTCATAATTTGATTGTAGTTTCATCAAAAATTGATCATGCTTACTAATCTCATGAATAACTAAAATATTACTAAGAGAATCTTTAGACACTGTATCACAAACTATATTAGATAATTCAATCCATAAATTTTGAAAACTAGAAAAATAATTCTAAACAGATGGACTTCCCTGAGTATAATTTGCAAATCTCACACTCCCATTAGAATCTCCTAGCTGAACTCATTTGAGTTTAAAGCTTTTTCAAATATTTGCATATTGTTCCAACAGTTTTATAGGAGTGTAGATTAATAACACTTTGACAATCACATGATCCATTATCCAAGACCTCACCTTAGCATCTTTGATCTCACATTAGGCTACTTGAATAGCATCTATTGGAGCTAGAGCAATGCCATCAATATGTCCCTACAACTCTTTTCCACTGACATACAAATGGATTTGAAATTTTCATATTAAATAATTCTTTCCACTAAATTTAACACAGCTTCCGAGTTATTACCAATCATTTTCAATGTAAAGTTTCACAGTTAATACGAATATAGAGAGTAAAGCAATCCAATACAAGTAGAAAAGGTTATCAGAATATATGAGCTTCTAAAACTCTAAAACCCAAGCTCTGACACCATGATAAACTTTTGAATTGAGGAAAGTTTGATTGACTAACTGAATGTTATTTTTTTTTTCTGATTCTCATTCAATATATAGAAGAATGCACAATAATTAAGGGTTGATTTCTCTATAACTACAACTGATTTCTAGCTTTGCATTTTTTCTCCTCAAAGAAAGATTGCATTGTTGAGGCTAGGAAATTTTTTGACAGGAAACCAAAGTTCAATGGTATTTCTTATAGTGTGATCTCACGGTTGTGTGGACAAAGTAATACAACAATCCCTTAAGATTTTTCAGGAATTAAATTTTAGTGTATTTGATTGGAAGAGCTTTCTATTTGCAACAGTTTAACTATAAAGCTCATTCTGTCTTAATGGAGAATCCTCTCCACTTTCTTCCTGGTTTTGTCATTTTATTTTCTTCTCCTCTTGATTCTTTTGGAGGTCATTGGATATGCAGGATGTAGTTTTTGCTCAATCACCAAACACGCAGAGCATGAAGCACAACCATAACAACAAACATATGTTTGGTGAAGTAATGTTGACAAGAGTGATTTGGAAGAAAAATTCTTTTTTTTTGATTTTATGTACATCTATCATCATCTGTAAGCTAGTGATTCAGTACATTAAGAAGGGTGACTCACTTGATTAATCTTCTATATAAGCACTCAAGTCCTTCTTCAAGATCTTGAATGCACAACTCCAAATCCCTCAGCTGCTCTTGCGTTTTCTCAACAGATTTGCTTATCTTGTGATCACAAAGAGATTGCAATGCACAGTCCACCATGGCGAATTCATTTTCATCTGCTTCCTCTTCATTGCTTGCTGTTTTTTTCTGGTGCATCAATTTGGAAACTAATGACCATCCACTTGGCTTCAATTGTGACTTTGAGCCTGAGATAAAGAGCAACAATTACTCGAAAACATTGAGAGTAACTGCTTCCACTTCTTTTAACATGGTAGCCACAGTTGCTGTATCCTTGTCTTTGTTCAAGGGAGAAGGTTTGAATTGATTTTGCATGCTCTTGAAGCTCCCCATGGCCTTGCGGATTGTCTTCTTGGCCACCTTCCTTGATGCTAATATTTTCTTAACCTCGGTTTCAACTCCAGATTTTCTTCGAATGGTTGAAAGAAGTTGGCTGCTCTTGTAACAATGTTCTTTGGGTGAGAGGCAAGAGAAGCAACTTCTCAACACAATCATGTAAATCTTGAGGATCATTTAGATTGTGGCTTATTGATGATGGAGATGAAGATGCACGTTCAGAAGCTTTTATCCTGCACAAGTTCTCTTCAAGCTCTGGAAGGAAAGGATGTGGTCTAGAAGGCAAACTATTGGAGCGAACATGGTAGGCAGCCATTTGTTCCCTACAAAAGAGAAAGCCTAGAAGATGAATATTACTAACCTTATTTCTTGAGAATTTGCCTTCTGTTCTTTGCATCTCTCTAATATATATGGCAGGCTAAGGGAGACAAAGGGAATCTCTTTCTCTTAAATTATCGATTACAAGTAGATTAAATATATTGATCTGGATCTAGGTCCAACCTCAGCAATGTTTTTGCATGTGTCCCTCTCAGTAGCCAATTATCAATAATTCATCAAACCAAACATGTTACTATTATTAAATTTGCAAATTCAAGAATGACATTATGTTATACACAATCATGTTATTTATCAGATTCAAGACTTATTTGGTGATTCAATCGTGAAATCATTGCTTTACAGGAAGCAGGCAAGAACTCCACTCACGGAATATGTTGTCCTCATCTATATACAGAAAACTTTGAGGCTTGTTTACTAGTTTCTTGTCAGTATTTGGTCATGGGGGTAGAGACAAGTAGCATCTCAGCACTATGAAACTGAGTTTGAAATTTTTCGAGAATTATGCAAGTTGCTTTCCAAAGCCATGTGAGATTTTAGTCTAGCCAATTCATCACATCATGTAAGGTGTTCAGCAAGCAAGAGGCAGGTGAGCTCTTTTTCTCTTGCAATTCCATCCCACTGAAAACAAAATGACCAAAAGGCTCACTAGAGGTTCACCTTCAATCCTATTGAAGCTGCTTAATATATATTTCAGGTTGGAGGAGACACATGGAATCTCAATTGCTTATAGACATTGATATTCATTCATTGTCCCTGCCCACCTGGCAGTTCTCTAATTATTAAGAATAATTAATATATTTAATTGTAACCGTTTTTATTTCTTTTTTTTTTGTCCATTGCCCACGTACCAGTGCTGGTACGTTCTCCTGCTGTATGTTTTCCTACTTTTTTTTGTTTTTTTCTGTTACGGTATTCCCTGTGCCCTGCATTCTGTTTCATTTTTGTTTTCTTCTGTTATGGTGCCATTGCTGATGGCTATATATATTGTATAAGCTGCAAACGTATAGTATTGAATAAAAACATTTCCTTTTTACTTACTCTTAGGTTCATTTTGCTCTGCCTCCTTTCTGTCAAATTTTCTATCATGGTATCAGAGCCTTAAATCTTCAACCAACATTTTTTTTGCTCAGTAGTTGAGCTACAAAACACTTGATCTCCAATGGCTAGAGATCAGTCTGATGACCTCCAAAATCCATTCTTCCTTCACAGCGCTGACCACCCCGGTTTAGTTTTGGTATCCAATCTTCTCAACAGGAACAACTACAACACATGGGAGAGAACAATCAGGATAGCACTAACAGCTAAAAATAAGTTGGGATTCATAGACGAAACCCATGATCAACCAAGCAGCACCGACCCCCATGCCGCAACTTGGTCACGTTGTAATAGTATGGTGGTTTCTTAGTTGCTGAATGCTGTCACCAAAGAGATAGCTGACAGCTTGTTATATCATGAAAGAGCACAATCCATCTGGACCGATTTACAGCTCCGTTATCAGCAGAGTAATGCACCCCGTATTTATCAATTGAAGCAGAGCATGAACAATCTTACTCAAGGATCACTCAGCATCAACACATACTACACACGAATGAAAACAATCTGGGATGAACTCAAAACCTTCCAACCAGATCCAAGCTATCACTGCGGAAACATGAAGGCGTGGAACGATTATCAGGAACAAGAGTTTATAATGACTTTCTTAATGGGATTAAATCCCTCCTATGCTGCTGTTAGAGCCCAAATTTTGATGATGGAATGCTCTCCATCCATTTTGAAAGTCTTCTCGCTGGTGGTGCTGGAGGAACGACACCGTGCAATCGGGCTCGACTCACACGCAGAAACAGGTCACGGTTCCGCACCCTCTGTTGCCCTAACTCAAGGATGAAGGAGACCCATCTGTTCACACTGTGGGCTTGTGGGCCACACTGTGGACAGATGTTACTGCTTACGTGGATACCCACCGGGCCTCAAGCCTAAGCCCAAAACACGTTTTAATGATGGAACTGTACAGGCCCAAAAACAGACCCACAATGCTCCAGCTGTCTTTGATGAGGGGTATGCCCAAACGCGGGCCCAAGCCCGTAACCCATTAGCTATCTCTCGGCCCACTCATGGAACCAGTTTTTTCAACTCGCCTGGCCCTCAATCCAAGCCCGGGTTCTTTTCAGCCAACCATACCTTGGCCCATGAAGTTTCATCCTCCTTGGGCATGCACCCGACCACAAGACAAGTGCAAAATTTTTCCGACTCTCTCGACAACTGCTTACCGGGATCTCATTGCGCTGCTTCTGTCAATAACTTAAGTACATCGCAAATTCAGAACATTATTGCTCACCTAAGTGCACGCCTCCACTAACCCAACACCGCTGTCATGCCTGACACTCTATCTCTCTCCACAAGTCATACCACCCTTGACCCTCACGCGGCAGGTATATCCTACACACCCTTTTGTCTTTCCAACTTCACACACACACTTACCTCTGAATACTAGATCATTGAATCTGGAGCCACACATCATATTTGTTGTACACCTATATTTTTCACACACCTTAAAACTGTGCATCCCATTCCAGTCACTTTACCAAATGGTAGTTCAGTGATAGTCAATCAAGTTGGAAGTACACCACTCATCGACACCCTAACTCTACATGATGTTCTCTTTGTCCCTCACTTTTCTTTTAACCTTGTCAGTGTCAGCATGTTGACCACCACCCATAACTGTACAATTGATTTTTCTCTTCATTCTTGTGTCATTCAGGACTGCACTCGGGACTTGTTGATTGGGAAGGGTAGACGCATTGGTAACCTCTACTACTTAACTACCAGATGTTTTCCTTTTCCTGCTGTTCATCATGTTTCCACTCACTCTAAAAGTAGCCTATGACACTTTAGATTGGGTCATCCTTCCAATGTAAAACTTCAGTATATTAATGACTCCTTACAAACTTCGAATATTTCTCATTGTAAGATTTGTCATTTAGCTAAACAACGTAAATTATCTTTCATTTCTAACAATAGATTATCTTATAATCCATTTGATCTAATCTACATTGACATTTGGGGACCCTTCTGTCCACCCACTGTCGAAGGGTACAAATATTTTCTCACAATAGTTGATGATTGCACTAGAACTACTTGGGTGTATCTCATTCGTCAAAAGTCTGACGTTCTTACTATTCTCCCTAAATTTTATACTCTTATACTTACACAATATAATATTTCTATTAAATCTGTGCGATCTGACAATGCGCACGAGCTGAATTTTCATTCTTTTTTCAAATCGAAGGGCATTGTTTCTTACCATTCTTGTGTTGAGACTCCCCAACAAAACTCTGTCGTTGAACGTAAACATCAACACATTTTAAATGTAGCTCGTGCTTTGCTGTTTCAATCCCATATTCCCCTTGTGTATTGGGGCGATTGCATCTTGACCGCTGTTTACCTAATTAACCGTACACTGTCCACCTTGTTATCAAATAAAACTCCATTCAAACTGTTAACTCAAAAAAAAACTTTCCTATGATCACTTGCGTACCTTTGGTTGTCTATATTACTGCTCAACTCTTGATAGTCATCGCCACAAATTTTCACCTCGTTCCAGGGCTTGTATCTTCCTCGGTTATCCTTCGGGCTACAAAGGATATAAACTTTTCGACATCGAGAGCAACCAAATTTTTATCTCACGTAACGTCATTTTTCATGAACATATCTTCCCGTTTCTTTCCTCTCAATTATCTGATCCCATTCACAATGATTTCTTTCACGATCGTGTTTTACCGGTTCCTCTCCATACATCTACACAATCCTCAGATTGTCTTGATACACCTCTTTGCTCACAACGTGAATCCTCCTAAACACGCTCATCTCACCCACTATGTATAACACGACCACCCTCTTATTTGTCTGACTATCACTGCTACCATACAGATACCCGTGCACTCTATCCTATTTCTTCATTCCTTACTCATACCAAACTTACCTCCCAATATCACAACTTTATTTGCGCCATTTCCTCCCACACTGAGCCTACCAACTTTCATGAAGCTAACCAGTCCGATGTTTGGATGAATGCTATGAATGTGGAGTTGTGTGCCTTAGAGGACAATAACACTTGGTCCATTGTTTCCCTCCCTCCTGGGAAGAAACCAATTGACTGCAAGTGGGTTTACAAAATTAAATATCAAGCTGATGGGACCATAGAAAGATACAAAGCCCGTCTGGTTGCTAAGGGCTATACACAACAATTTGGCATCGATTTTCTTGACACCTTTTCTCCTGTTACCAAATTGGTTACTGTCAAGATTTTGCTTTCACTTGCTGCTATCCATGGTTGGCGCCTGACTCAATTGGACGTCACCAACGCCTTTCTACATGGTGACCTTCACGAAGAAGTTTATATGACTATTCCTCTAGGCTATTCTCCTCGAGAGGGGGAGATTTTTTCACATCAACCTGTTTGCCGCCTCCACAAGTCAATCTATGGGTTGAAACAAGCTTCCCAACAATGGTTTCATAAGTTTTCACGAACATTACTTCAAGAAGGTTTCTATCAGTCACAATATGACCATTCCTTATTTGTCAGACAACAAGGTAAAACCTTCCTAGCATTGTTGGTGTATGTCGATGACATTGTTATTGCCAGTAATGACGATCAGGCTGTCGAAGAACTCAAATGTACACTCAAACAAAAATTTAAAATAAAAGATTTGGGAACTCTTCGATATTTTCTTGTACTTGAAATTGCAAGAAATGACACAGGAATCACCTTATGCCAAAGAAAATATGCATTGGATCTCTTAACTGAGACTGGATATCTTGGTTGTAAACCCTCATCTATTCCTATGGATCCTAATATCAAAATATCTAAAGATGATGGCAAGCTCTTGAGTGATATCACCAGCTATCAATGACTAATTGGAAAACTGTTGTATTTAACCATCTCTCGCTCTGACATATGCTACTCTGTCCATAGATTGAGTTAATTTCTGGCTGCTCCTAGAACCAGTCACCTCCAAGCCGCCTTACAGATTCTCCAGTACATCAAGAGAACCCCTGGACAAGGTCTTTTCTTTCCTTCATCATCTGCCATTCAGATTAAGGCCTTTTCTGATGCTGATTGGGGTACATGTCCGAATACTAGAAGATCCCTCACTGATTTTTGTGTTTTCCTTGGGTCTTCATTAGTCTCATGGAAATCAAAGAAACAACAAGTCGTTTCTCGGTCATCTGCCGAAGCCGAATATCGCTCCATGGCCAACATTACTTGCGAAATCGTTTGGACTCTGAAGCTGTTGCGTGACTTAAAAGTTCAACACCAAGGCCTTGCATTACTTTACTGTGATAATCAAGCCGCTTTACATATTGCTTCAAATCCAATGTATCATGAAAGAACAAAACACATTAAACTTGATTGTCATTTTGTTCGTGAGAAGATTCAAGATGGTACCGTGAAGACGATGCACATATCCACTCGAAATCAACTGGTAGATTTAATGACAAAGGCCCTTCATCCTGCACAATTCACCAATTTACTGAGCAAGATGGGCACAATAAATCTGTACCTTCCATCTTGAGGGGGAGTATTAAGAATAATTAATATATTTAATTGTAACCGTTTTTATTTCTTTTTTCTTTTGTCCATTGCCCACGTACCAGTGCTGGTACGTTCTCCTGCTGTATGTTTTCTTGCTTTTTTTTGTTTTCTTCTATTACGGTATTCCATGTGCCCTGCATTCTGTTTCATTTTTGTTTTCTTCTATTATGGTGCCATTGCTGATGGCTATATATATTGTGTAAGCTGCAAACGTATAGTATTGAATAAAAATATTTCCCTTCTACTTACTCTTAGGTTCATTTTGCTCTGCCTCCTTTTTGTCAAATTTTCTATCACTAATTCACAAACTTTGATTTGCAATTTTATATTTGCTAGTTGACTTGTTTTCTCTAAAATAATCTGTGTCATACAAATGTATCATTCACTTGCATTTTATTACGAATTCTCATGACTCATAATCCCTTGATACATTGCAAGAAGAGTAATGATTTGCAGTAGGGAGAATTGCCAAGCTGGATTGTCTTGTATGTTTGGCCAAATTGTCAATTCTGCTCGTATATTGCAAATTTAGCATATTCCTTTTTTTCTGATGTGAGGTCCTTAAAATACTTGTTTGTAGAGTTGTCAAGCTTACGGTAGAGAGACATTTCAAAAACATCGCTGAGATTGGCTACATATCGAAACAAAAATCATCTTACTATCAATTGAATTGAAGAGGATGAGATTCTTCACGTTTCTTTAGTTGTATATATTGAGCAGATGCCAAGAAGGAGGGCATGTCATAGGATAGAATTTCACACTGAAACATCAAAGTTTCTCATTTTAAGACGGAAAAATGGCTCCTACTCTTTCAAACTCCCAACCAATTTACCATACCCATTCTAACAGCTTTCCCTCTAGGCCACATCCTCTCAGTTTGGAAATTGTAAAGGATTAAGAAGGAAAAAATACTGAATAATTCTTATGTCTTTATTGAAATGAAAGTTGCGACATATATACATATAAATGGATTCATATATGGTAACTGATATAAATTACCCTAATTATTTTCTTCCTAATTACACTTATGTATTTGAAAAAATAATCATATTATTATGTATAGTGAATATTCTAACACTCTCCCTCAAGTTGGAGTATAAATATTAATCATGCCCAACTTATTTCGAAGATACTTAATTCGTATTTCATTTAAAAGCTTTGTGAATATATCACCAAGTTGTTCGCCTGTCTTCACATAAGTAGTAGATATAAATTTTTCCTGAATCTTCTCTCAGATGAAGTGACAATCAATCTAGATATGTTTGATTCTCTCATGATATACATGGTTTGAGGCAATATGAAGGCATCCTGATTATTGCATCAGAGTTTTGCAGGAGATGTGGTTTTCAAGTTCACTTCATCTAGCAGAGGATGTATCCATAGGATTTCACATGTGGACTGTGCCATAACTCTATATTCGGACTCTGTGCTTAAACGAGATATAACTATGTTAAATTTAATGATTTTTTATCTGTTTAGTTTCAAATTTGAATTCAAATCAACCGTGAAGTTATTTCACAGTAGGATACATAAACACCATGCAACGTGTATGCATGGATTTCGGGCTTTTTAATTTTATAGTTTGGTTTGATGTAATCTATTTCTATTATTGCATTCTTATATATACAAGCAAGAAATGAAATGAGAAGTAGTTTTTTCTTCTATAAAAACACAGTCTTTTTGTAAATTGCAAAACAGAGGCTGTTGCATAACCTTGCTATGTTTCACTATCCCTCTCTCTCATCAACTTTCTCTCTCTAAGTTCGCTCATTCACAGAGCTTCCTTTGAAGTTTATTTACTTACGATCAACAAGTTGTATCAGAGCCCTTATCTTAAGGGACCAGTAAATCAACATACCATCGAAAACCCAATGACATCCACTGAAACCTCACCTCCCCCACACTTCAACGGAGAAAATTTCCATGTATGGGCAATCAAAATGAGAGCCCATCTGAAAGCCTTAAGTTGGTGGGATGTTATTATGGATGACAACGATCCTCCTCCACTAGGGGACACTGCCACTTTAAACCAAAGCAGAAGGCACAAGGAAGATAAGGCCAAGAAACCAAAGGCTATTGCTTGCCTTTTCTCCGCTGTCTCGGATAGGGTATTTTCAAGGATTATGAACTTCGAATCACCAAAGGTTGTTTGGGAGAAACTGAAGGAAGAGTTTGATGGGGGAGTCAGAAGTAGGAAGATGAAAATCTTGAGACTGAAGAGTGAGTTTGCATTACTCAGAATGCAGAAAAATGAATCAGTGAAGGACTATACCTCCAAACTCTCGGATGTGATAAACAAAATGAGGCTACTTGGGGAGGATTTTCCAGAATCAAGGGTGGTAGAGCAGATTCTTATTGGCTTACCCTCCTAAATTCGAGTATAAAATCTCAGCCTTGGAGGAGCTTGCCGACATTGAATCTATCTCCTTGGCTGAGCTGATAAACAAGCTTCAATCCAGTGAACAGCAGGTAAATATGTATGTTCGACAACATATCGAAGGAGCCTTAATTTCAACTCAGATCAAAGGTAGCTCTTCAACACAGAATCAAGAGAGAAGGAGTGAAAGGAATCAAACTGGAAATCAAAATTCCAGTAAACAAAAGAAATATCCTCAGTGCAGCATTTGTTCCTTGAGAAATCACCCTAAAAATGAGTGCTTGTACAAGGAAAAGAAAGTCGTTTGGTGCAACTTCTGCAAAAGGCTTGGTCATTAGGAAAAATTTTGCAGGCAGAAACAAAAGCAGGAAGGATCGTAGCCAAAGCAGGAACTACAACATATCAACGTCATCGAGGTGTCCAGTGAGCAACGTGCTACAATTCTCGTTGCATCAAGTGAGCTGTCAGAGGAGGATGATACTCTCTAGATGATGGACAGTGGGTGCACCTCCTACATGTGCAAGGATGAAGCCTTGTTCGTGTCACTTGACAAAACAGTCTCAAGCCAGGTACAGCTTGGAAATGGTATGCTGGTAATCATCAAGGGCGAAGGTAAAATAGCAATTGAAACCAGGGAAGGTAGGAAGCTTATCACTGATGTGAATTTTGTTTTTACCCTCTCATAGAATCTTTTGAGTGTGAATCAGATGACTGATCGAAGCTACTCGGTTGCATTTATTAAGGATAATTGCTGCAGGATATATGATCCTAAAGATAGATTGATTGCTTTCATCTAAAAGAAGGATCAAGCCTACTCCTTGAAGCTCAGAGAAGTAGTCGAGAAGGCCAGTGTTGCCACTGTGACAGAAGGTGAGATATGACACAGGCACCTTAGACATTTTCATGCAGCTGGGCTACAACAACTGTAGAAGGGAGGCCTAACCAAGGACTTCCCAAACATTGCAGTCACTAAGTCAGTATGTGGTGCCTGTCAAATGGGGAAGATGGCAAGGAACTCTTTCCCTTTGCAAACAGATTGGAGAGTAGAAGAGAGGCTGGCACTTATACATTCTGACATCTGTGGTACGATGACAGAAAACTCCTTGAGCGGATGCAGGTACTTTGGCTTGTTCATAGATGATTTTTCCAGGATGATTTGGGTTTGTTTCATGCAAAATAAAGCTCAAATTTTTTGTGAATTCAAGAAGTTTAAGGCTATGGCACAGAAGGAATGTGGTTGTGTGCTGAAGTGCCTAAGGACAGACAATGGCCTTGAATTCAATTCCAGTGAATTCAAGAACTTCTGTTATGAGAATGGGATCAAAAGGCAGCTCACGGCACCATATTCTCCTCAACAGAATGGTGTCTCGGAGAGGAAGAACAGAACCATTGTGGAGATGTCAAGAAGCATGCTTGCTGACAAGCACTTGCCTAAAGCTTTGTGGACTGAGGCAGTGAACACTGCCGTGTTCCTGTTCAACATGCTGCCTACAAAGGCTGTGAAGGAGATGACATCTGCGGAGGCCTGCAGTGGCATCAAACCATCGACTAAGTATCAAAAGGTGTTTGGCTCGGTGTGCTACTGCCATAGCTCGGATGACAGGAGATCAAAGTTAGAAGAGAAGGCTGAATTAGGAGTATTTTTGGGTTACAGTACTGAAGCAAAGGTATATCGAATTCTAAGCTTGAAAACCAACAAACTTATGATTTGAAGAGATGTTACAGTGGACGAAAGGAGCTACTAGAATTGGGAGAAGCAGAAGGTCGAACCAGACTGTGTGATAGTGGAAGAAGGAAGGAAATCTCTGTCAGTATTAAACCCAACTCAGGCTGAGGAAGAAGATGAAGAAGATGAAGCAGAAGGGAGAACAAAAATGAAAAGCTTAGCTGACATCTATGAAAGGTGCAGCTTTGCTTCAAAAGAACCTTCCTCTGTTAAGGAAGCATTTCAACAGCAAGAGTGGAAACTTGCCATGGAAGAGGAAATCAGGATAATCGAGAAGAATAATACCTGGTCTCTGGTAAAATCAAGTGCAAACAGAAAGCCTATTGGAGTTAAGTGGGTATTCAAGGTGAAACTGAATCCCGACGGGACAACAAACAAGCACAAGGCACAGCTTATGGCAAATGGGTACTCCCAGCTTCCTGGAATCAACTACACATAAACTTTTGCTCCTGTGGCCAGACATGAAACAATTAGACTCATTCTGGCCATGACAGCTCAATTTGGATGGAGTGTGATGTATTTGGATGTGAAGTCGGCTTTCTTGAATGGTAAGCTGAATGAAGAAATCTATGTTGAGCAGCCACAGGGATTCATTCAGCCAGGAAAGGAGAGGCATGTCTATCTTCTTCACAAGGCCTTATACAGCCTCAAACAGGCTCCACGAGCCTGGTATGATAAGCTAGATACATATTTACTTTTTTGTGGGTTTGAGAGAAGTATGACAGAAACTACACTATACGTGAATAGAGAGGAAGACAGGCGAATCATTGCAGTATATATTGATGATATACTGGTGACAGGCAGCAACAAAAGGAAGATGATGGAGTTCAAGCTGAAATTGGAAAAAGAATTCGAGATGTCTGATCTCAGAGAGGCTACGTACTTCCGGGGAATGGAGATTCATCAAAGCAGCTTGGGTATTTTCCTTTCACATGACAAATATGCCAAAGAGATCCTGAATAAATTCAACATGGATCACTGTAAATCAGTGTCTACACCACTGTTGTCCAACTTGAAGTTGTCAAAGGACGAGGAAGGTAGCAAAGTTGATGAGGGGAATTATAGAATTCTGATTGGGAGCCTTCTGTATCTCACGGCTTCTAGACCAGATATTCTGTTTGCAATGAGTTTGCTTTCAAGGTACATGGCTTCACCGAGGGAATCACATTTACAAGCTGCTAAACATGTGCTGAGGTACTTGAAAGAAACCTGGAATTTTGGTGTTCAATATAAAGCAAGAGCTGAGGGTGGATTGGTCGGCTACAGTGACAGTGATTGGGCAAGAAGCGTGGAATATGCACGTAGCACAACTGGGTACTTGTTCAAAATTGGCTCCGGTGCTTTCTCATGGGCGTCTAAGAAGCAAGATACTGTGGCACAGTCCACTGCTGAGGCTGCGTATGTAGCTGCAGCTATAGCAGCTAACCAAGCAATTTGGTTTAGAAAAGTGTTCGATGATGTAAAGCTGGACAAACAAGCACCTACAGTGTTGTATGTAGACAACAAGTCTGCAATTGCCATTGTGAAAAATCCTATGATGCATGGGAGAACTAAACACATCAACGTTAAATACCATACTATACGTGAGCTGAGAGAAATCAAGAAATCAAGCTGATACATTGCTCCACTGATGATCAGCTTGCGGACATTCTAACCAAGACCCTGTCTAAAGCTAAATTTGAGGAAATGTGAGGAAAGGAGGGGATTGGTGGAAAAATCATTAAGGGGGAGTGTTAAATTTAATGATTTTTTATCTGGTTAGTTTCAAATTTGAATTCAAATCATCCGTGAAGTTGTTTCACGGTAGGATACGTAAACACCATGCAACGTGTATGCATGGATTTCGGATTTTTTGATTTTATCGTTTGGTTTGATGTAATCTATTTTCATTATTGCATTCTTATAAATACAAACAAGAAATGAAATGAAAAGTAGTCTTTTCTTCAAAAAACACAGTCTTTCTGAAAATTATGAAACAGAGGCTATTGCATAACCTTGCTCTGTTTCGCTGTCCCTCTCTCTCATCAACTTTCTCTCTCTAAGTTTGCTCATTTACAGAGCTTCCTTTGAAGCTCATTTACTTACGATCAACAAACTGTTTGTTTCTTACTTTTTCATGATATGATATTTTCACCAACAAAAACACAATAGCCCATAGTAGACCTCCTATCAATTTTAGATCCAGTTTAATCAATATCTGTAAAATATTTGACGTGAGCATGCTCATAATTTTCAAACACTATGCCAAGTCCTGGGTCACTTATTAAGTAACACAAAATCTGTTCCAAGGCCTTTCAATTTTTGACTGTAGGTGCTGACATAAACTGGTCAACAACACTGACAAGGTATGTTATATCTGGATGAGTAACAATGAGGTAATTCAATTTTTCAACTAGTTGTCTGTATTTCTCCGGGTCATCAAGGGGATCACCATATCTTTTATAAGATGTACATTTGGTACTATCGGTGTATTACATGACTTATCTCTCAGCTTTCCTGTTTCTGCAAGTAGATCGAGTACATACTTTCTCTGAGATAATAGAATCCCTCCCTTACTTCTTGTTACTTCAACTCCCAAAAAGTATTTTACCTGTTCCATATGTGAGAATGACTTGAGAGAGGATATTCCTGCATGGTCATCTCCTCTAATCACAATATTATTAATATAAACAATAAAAAGTATAATATCAGCTGTTGATTGTCTATAAAAGATTGAACGATCACACTTACTCTTTTTCAATCTAAACTTACGTACTACCTCACTAAACTTGTCAAACCACGCACAGGGACTCTGCTTCAGACCATATAAAGATTTATTTAAATGACAAACTTTTCCGTACTCGAGCAACAAACACAGGTGGTTGCTCTATATACACTTCTTCTAAGATATCACCATGAAGAAATGCATTTTTAATATCCAATTGGTGTAAAGGACAATTTTAGGAGGCTGCAATAGATATGAATAAACGGATAGAGGTAAGTTTGGCCACTGGAGAGAATGTATCAGAATAGTCCACCCATAAGTTTGAGCATAGTCTTTCGCTACTAATTCAGCTTTAAGTCTTATCACAGAACTATCTGAATTCATTTTAATTGCAAATATCCATTTACACCCTACAACCTTTTTTTCTTTAGGTAAATCTACTAGATTCCAGGCATGATTATCATTAAGAGCATTTATCTCCTCAAGCATAGTATTACGCCAATTAGGGTGATTTAAAGCCTCCTTAACTGTTTTTGGTATAGAAGCTGAATTTATAGAAATAATTAAAGCACTCAACGAGGGAGACAGATGGTCATATGATATAAAATTAGCAATGAGATAAGTTAGCGCAGGGATAGTACACTGACATTTACCTTTATGGAGACCAATAAGAATATTAAGGGCTTGTGAGACAAAATCAAATGATGATGGATCTAGTACAAGACATGTATAATTAGTTTGTTGTCTTCTGTAATAAACATGGACAATTGCGGTGCTACCTGAGTCAGAGGCACACGAACACTATCATCAACTTGATCAAGTGTAGCTGGAGGCATATCATCTGGAGGAATACTTTTATCTGTTTGTTCAGTAAAGGCACCTGGTGTGAAACTATAAATGAGTCACTTGTCGTCCACCTCCTAACTTGTAGACTTGGATGATGAGGAAAAAAACAGTATATTCTCTAAAAAAACCACATCAGTTGATACTAAATACTTATTGCGATTTGGAGAGTAGTACCTGTATCTTTTCTGGAGGCGAGAATATCCCAAAAATATACACTTCAAGACCTTTGGATCTAATTTTATCACAGTATGTTGCATTTCTTGAACATAACAAGTGTTACCAAATATCTTAGGTTGCATCAGAAACAAAAACTTATTTGGACAAAGAAGACTATAAGAAGTACTGTAGATATCATACGATTAATCAAGAAACAAGCTGTAGAAATGACATCAGCCCATAATTGCTTAAAGACTTGTGTTTGGAACAAGAGTGCTCGAGCTGTCTCAAGTAAATGTCTGTTCTTTCTCTCAACGACCCTATTTTGAGATGATATATATTCCTTGACATTATTACTCCTCAATACATGTACTGAAATATTAAATTGTGTCTTGATTTCAACACAAAAAGCACAAAAATTAGAAAATATTTATGAACGATTCTTTATAAAATATATTCTAAGTCATTCAAAAAAAATCATCTATAAAAGTAATGAAATACTTGAACCCAAATTTGAACGGAATAGGACAGGAACCCCAAACATCAAAATGAACTAACTCAAAAGTAGATTCAGCTCGTCTATTCACCCTTGGACCTGATGGATTATGATGATACTTTACAAACCGACATGACTCAATCCAGTGAGGGTACATCATGAAACTGAGGACATAACTTTTTCAATATAGGTAGAGATGGATGTCCTAATTGACAATGTGCTTCAAATGGAGAGATAATATTAGAGCAGACAACTGATCGAAGTACCCAAGTATCAAGAATATAAAGACCACCTAATATATTTCTTTTACTAATAATCTGATTCGTCATATGATCTTGAAGAACACAGTAATCAGGAGCAAAGATTAGATTGAAGGCGAGTTTAGGTAGACTTAATATAGATTACAGAGTAATGATGATGTTGGGTTTATGATCCCCGAACCCACAATATTATATATCGACCCATTAGAAATAGTTACAGGAAAATATACCTTTATGTGGTCGAAAATTAGAAAAAAATATTACAATTACCTGTCATGTGATCTGTAGCACCAGAATCAATCACTCATCTGTTTGAGGAGGAGATAAGATATTTTTCTTCTGATTTAGTTAAAGCAAAAAAATTATTTAAAGATTTTCGATACTGAGTGAATTTTAGCATACTCATCACTTGAAATTATAACAGTTCTCTCAGATGATGAGTTAGCAATAGTAGCAACAATATTAGCAGTATGTGTCATTCGATTAAAATTCTGTAATTTTTTACAATATCATTTTACATGCCCTTGTTCACGGTAGTAATAACAGACTATATTATCATCTATTTCAATTTAGAAACTAAAAATATGTCACTCAGAATACCTAAACCTCAACAATTAGATATACCCGAAAAACACTGCAAATATATTACAAAATTTAAGAAAACAGAGTGCCTCTTCATGTAAGACTGTCAACAATCCTACTAGAACTTCACTGCCAACCACCAGAGCTCACGTGCCATAACACACGCCGTAGCTGGAGTTCATGCACTGCCACAGGAATGCCACGCTCCGCTGTTAGAATGCCACGCACCGCTGCCAGAATGCCACACACCGCCACCGAAATCACCAAAATGCCTCCTTTCAGCTGAAAATCACTAGAGACCCCACCGGACAACCGAAATAAAGAAGGGGCTCGTGAAAACACCTCGAATTGCACAAAAAAACTAAAAAAAAATTGTTGTCGTGCAATCTGCTTTGTGACAGTTTTCTCTTCTCATGCCTTCTAGTTTCGTGTACAGAACTAGTCGGCCAAGCTCCTTGATAGCTTATGTCCTCGAACGGGAAAGCATAACGCGTAAAAATACCCTCCTCCGGCAAACCTGATGCACACAACCTTAAATCAATGCGCAAACCGTCGTCTCGGCTTCTCCCACATACACCACCATGCTTGCCGCACTCTAAATTGGCTGGAGATCGCTGGTCGACTTCTTCCAGCGCCGGGAATGGGTTGTTCAACCTTTATTTTGGTTTAATATAACTGACCCCTAAAACCCTAACCCTAATCCTAGCTCTGATACCATGTAAAGGTTTAGGACAGAAAAAATACTGAATAATTCTTATGTCTTTATTAAAATGAAAGTTGCGTATATATACATGTAAACGAATTCATATATAATAACCAATATAAATTATCCTAATTGTTTTCTTCCTAATTACGCTTATATATTTAGAAAGATAATTATATTATTATATGTAGGGAACATTCTATAGTATTCTAACAGAAATCAGTGAGCACTTGAAGAGATTAAGATCCTCTGAGGCAACATCTACTTCTTCATCATGTATAAGCCAACAACCTCATGGCCTTCAAGATTTGCATGATTGTGTCTGTAAGTTGCTTCAATTTCCTCTCGTAAAGAAAATTTTCAACCAAGAGTAGCACAGGATTTTTGTTGATGAAGTGAATGGATCTCAAGAGCTGTTGGATCTATGCAACATTGTCAAGGATGTATTATTCCAAACCAAGGAAAGTATACACGAGTTTCAATCAGCCATCTGAACAAAAAAAGAGAGGAAAATTGCAATTTCTGAGATTAGAAAATTAATAGCGTCTAGAAAGACTATGATTAAGACAATCAAGAAGATCTTGAAGAACTTAAAGCGTTTGGAGAGTAAATATAAATCTCACATAGACGATGAATTTTTTCCCGTGATTAGTTTTTAGCAAGAAGCCAGAGAAGGCACTTTGGTAGTCTTTGAGTCATTGTTGTCCTTAATATCTAGATCAAAGGCACCATTAAAGTCAAGCAGCAGAAATTGGCAGTCTCTCTCCAAGTTGTTGGATGTCAAAAGATTATCTTGTGAGGAAGAAGCAAATGTCAACGAATTTACATTGGTGGATGTTGTTTTGCACCCTGTCATTGGCTGCAAAATCAAAGAGACTAGCAAAATTGAGAATCTGCAAAGCATGGTTCTAAACTTGGAGCTTTGTGTTCAAAATCTTGAATGAGGACTTGAGTGCCTCTTTAGGTTCTTAATCAAAGAGAGAGTTTCTATTCTCCATATCTTCAGCCACTAGACTTGAAATGATTTTGACTGATATTTTATACATGAAAGAAATGCAAATTTCATTATCATTTTGATATAGAAATTATTAACCTTCTTGAAATTTTTTCTATATATTATACTTTCCTTCTATTTCTGTTAATATATTTTTTTAAGAAGCTTTATGTTTGATATTAGTTTTCTCAACTCTCCATTCAGTAAAACTGAGAAAATATGAAAAATCAAATTGTCCGAGGATATGAAATAGTAGATACTATTAACTGGAGTTAAAGGTTTGAGGCTTTAAACAAAGGAGAACAATAATTTTGACAAAGAGATAAGAAACTTTACTTCAATTTTTGAATGACGTAATACCCTTAATTAATTTGAATATATTTAAAATTAATGTATAAATACAATTTTTAAATTTTGAATTTTTATTTAATGTAAAAATGAAGAAAAATAGGTGGAGGATGAAATAAAAAATAATTTTAGGAAAAAGAGGTAAAAATTTGGGTTCTGAAGGTGTTTTTGAAAGAAAAATAGGAAATTGGAGGTCAAAACGCAATTTATAAAAATTATGCCACGTAGGACGCCCAGTCAACAGCCCCGACGAACCAGAACGCGCCGCGTGGCAAGGCGTGCTGATGCAATACCACACAGGATGCCGCGTTAGCGATCTGCATGCCCACGATTGGACAATCTGAATTTTTTCTCGCGTGCACGGATAGTCCAGATCCGTTCCCCCATTAAACGCGATCAGACGGTTCATATCAAATTGCGATAAACGGTCCAGATCCACTTCTTATTTAAATACGATCGAACGGTCCAGATTCACTTCCTATTTAAATGCGATCAGACAGTCCAAATCAAACTCGATGGACGGCCCAGATTAAAAAGAGACGGATATAAATATCTATCTTCACCCCAAACCCTAACTCCGCCGCCAGTAAGCTTCGATTTTTTTAACTTTTTTCTGCCAACCGAGATCCTTTGATGTATTTTTTTGCAGAGATTGGTACAAAATTTGCCAAAATCGGCCAAAACTGACTGAAAACGGCCAACTCGAAGCAAACCACCGTCGCAGGCGGCGGTACTGTCGCTAGGAACACGGCAGAGCTGCCGTTGCCGGAGCAAGGTGGAGCTGTCATGTCGGAATTCTAAAATTAGCCAAAATGGGTTTCTAACACTAATTTTAAGTTTTTTGGAGTATTTCTAGGTACTTGAAGCGTGTTTTAATTCCTGAAGAAAAATTCAGGGAACCTAAGGACTGCCAGTAGACGCAGCTGAAATTTTAGCATTTCGGACATCAATTTGAGTAAAAATTCCTTACCTTATTCCCTGTTATAGAATTGAAGTCGAATTATAAATAATATGATATTTTGCGTAACTTAGAAATATTGATAATTAAAGATTACTAATGGAGCTGGAATCGGTTATTTATTACTGTTTGCCATATTTCATTGATTGATTGATTTTATAGTTTCGAATGCATGATAATACACTAGAATTTGTATGATAATTCGATTGTGTTTCCTTAATGCATATATTACTTATTTTACGTTATTTATAGTAAATTGAGAAACTGGAAATTAAAGGTAAATAGAAAATTATTTAATTAAGTAAATGGATGAATAGTACCCTAGATATCCTAGGAGATGGTGGACGGATTGAGTACATAAAGAACTCTACTGTGAACATTGCATCATACCGAATGGGGTATCGATGATTGATAATTTGGTGCTCATACCGGACGGGGTATTGAGAGATGATATTTCTTAGCACTTATATCGAACGGGTTATGGGGACGGTCCATTAACTAAAAATATTGAAAAAGAGTTCACGTGTAGTGGGGACATCCCTATGGACCCCCATGAATAGTGTAGGCTGATAAATAAAAAAGTTGTTGTTCCGACTGATTGAATATGAAATTATGATATTATTTATGTTATTAACTTATAGGTCGGTTTTGGAAATCTCATTACGGTAAGTATGCGGTAAATGATTTTATTTATGATAAATGAAGTTTACTTAAATTGAGAGCTCCATTAGTTATTTTTATGATTTCTATCAACCTTCATTTCTGTGTTGGTGAGTAGCGTGATATTCTTACTGGGCTAGTGTAGCTCACTCTTTCATTAACCATTTCAGATCAAAAAGACCAATATACAGAGCTTAATCCAAAAAAAAGATTGCGACTAAGACGTTCAGTTTGTTTATTTTTCATTTATTCGTTTGATTTTTAGTTGTTCTTTTACAAGGGTTATTCCTGTAACCCTATTAGGTATTTCGAATTATTGTGTAAGGAATGTAAACCCTAACGGTATTATTTCGCTTCCGCACTTAATTTATAATTTACTTCCTTTCAAGTTTACGAACCATTACAAATGAGGTCAATGAGTTTGATTGACAGAAGAAGAACACATGATACTGTGCATAAATATCACTTTTATTGCTTAAATTGAATGTATATTTGAGTCACTTATTGCATAATTTATATAATTTTGCTTATTTTGATGTAGGTCTAGAGATAAGATTAAAAATCAGAAAAATAATGCAGCAGAACTAGGTTTGTACAGAGATAGCAGCAGGTACGTGATTAAGCTTTGGGTAAGCCTTACACCCAGGAACAACATTTGACATCAGATCACGCACAGGTAATCCTTGGGTAAGGCTTACACCCTAGCGCGACATCATATCCAAAATTTTCAGAATCCGTTAAAACGAAAAGAAAAGAGAGAAAATAAGGAAACCAATTAAATATGACTCTTTTAAAAATAGAAAGGAGGTTGAAATGAAGGGAATAAAAACCCTAGATACTCATGAACTCACTCTTTAAATAGAAGAAGATAAAGAGGTCGATGGTAGAAAAAAAAACGAGAAGAAAACTTCGTCTTCTTCCACCATTCTTTCTATATTTTTCTCAGAATGATTTTCTGTTACTTCATACTGAACATGTGTGGCTAAACATTACTTTTCAGTTATAGATTTATTTGAAGTTTCAGTTGGGATTTGTGAGATCTAATTGTTTTACTTTTGTTCTTGTTTAAATTTTAGTATTTATATACTTCTCTGCACATACTACCATTGTTGCTTGTTGTCTGTTTAAATAGGGCCCGTTGAGCACACAACATAGTGGCATACTGTCGTTCGAGATATTAAATCCATAATTGTTCAAATCGTCTTGATGCTAGTGGTGATTTAGTTTTCATACCAAGGGGATATATGATATAATTCAAATGGACCACGCGATTGAGTTTATTGGTTAGAATTAGATCTTTCTAACTCTTAATGTTGTTAGTAAACTAAATTTTAGGAGTGTCTTTGGGATTGTTTATTAACAAGAGTTAACCAATGAGTATCTCTTATTTAATCAAGAATTAAGGCAAGATTGGTTGTTAAAAGTATCTCAATAACTAGAATTGGTTTATTAAAAGACGATGAGAATGATCACTGCATCAATGATCAATCCTGTGGCTGGAACCAAATACTACTTCTTTAACTGGAACTCACTCACTACTGAATTCTACTTCATTATTTTGCTGATCTATTTTCTGTTTCAATTAATTTAACGTTTGTTGTTTTATTTGTTTGCTTTGATTCAAATACAAAAGCCCCCAGCTTTCATTCTTATGCTAGTCATACGAGAAAATATTGGTTCTAAATTCTCTGTAGATTTGACCTTATTTACCACTACTACAATATTATTTTTTGTTTAAATAGAAATTTATTTTTGGTGGATTCGACACCCATCAACACAACACCTAAAATTCTCCTAAAGTTTTATAAATCCATAACACCAGGAAGCTATTCATCTTCATAATAACTATGCTTCTTAAATATGAAACAAAATCAGGCTTTGACTACTTAATGATCTTGGCTTGAGAATGTATGGACTTAAACTATATAATATAACCGTTTGGAAAAGTTTTGGTTTAATCCATGTAAATAACATAGCTTTTTTTATGTTGTAAAAGAGCACGTGTAGTAAGTATATATCCCATTTTCAATTGCAAGTGTAGTGCTTTAAGTATTTATTACCTATTTCTACAGAAAAAAGAAACTTGCTGATCAGACTCCCCTAGCCACTAGCAACATCATGTCCTTTTATGCTTCAGACACTTACTTGTGATCTTCCTATTCCCCATTTTCATCCGATGTTGATTTTTAGCAGCATGGGTCATCTTAAGCCTAAAGTCAATATAGTTTCTTGCTAAGAGCTTCTTTCTCCTCTATTTTGCCTGAAGAACTTAAATCCCATTCATAGGCTTATAAGTCTCCCTAATGGAGACAACCTATATAATTGAATTTGATACTCTTCTTACTAATATTAAATGGCAACTCATTCTTCCACTACCTACTGCTAATATTGTTGGATGTAAGTGAGTCTATAAGGTCAAACTAAAAGTTAATAGTTTTCTACAACATTGTAAAACTCTATTAATTACTCAAGGTTTTCGCCAACAACCTGGCATCAATTATAATAAAACTTATAATTCAGTTTTCGAGCTCTCCATAATTCATATAGTTTTGTCAGTTATTCTTTCTCATTGCTAGACAATTCAACAGTCTAAGAGAAGAAATTTATATGAAATGGCCTTGGCAATTTGAGAAATCTGACTATCCTTTGTTGGGATTTCAAAACTAGATCTGAAATCTAAATAATTATGCTCATATCAAATTAAAAAGATTAGATCTGTAACAAAAGCGTACCTGAATATATAGTGGAAGAAATCTGTACGTCCTGCGATAGATCTTCCAAATTAGTACGTAACCTTTTGAGTTCTCTTACTCTCTCTATTTCTGGTGATAGGATATCACAATAGAAAAATCTTACGTATAATTTAAGGACCATAACCGCCTATTTATAGGCAAACTCTTTCTGTAAATTTTTATATTCCTAATTTGACCAATTATAAAATTAAAAATTATAGATTTGGTCTCTACACATAAAAATAAAGCTCATACTTTAATTTGATGCATTAAGATCCAATATACGCTTAGCCATATCGGATCACTTTTAACCGGACCCAATAAATTTAAGAGCCTTTTATGCGCAATAATTTACACATATAAACCCACATGATAAATTTAAAACCCAGGAATCTCTTACTTAGTCTATATGTGTTACTTTATAATTGTGCATTAAATAACATTATGAGTACTAGAATTTTACTATCATTACCTGAATGCATTCCTAAACAATTTCTCCATCAATCACATCGACATAGGATCAAAGCGGTTGATGGAAGAATCCACAAGTGCATGAAATTATTTAAATAATAAAAAAAATGAGTATTGTCTCACAGGATTGTGTATCATTTACCAAAATTGTAAAAAAATATAATATTATCTAGAAATCAAAATTTAATTTATGAAGAGAAATTTTTTTAAATAATTTAATCAAAGTAGAATAATTAAATTTATAAAAACATGTGAACAGAAACACAATTGATTTTACCTGAATCTTAGGTATATTCGCTTTTTAATTTTGCAACCGAGTTAATCTATTCTGCGATGGTCGAACTATCCTAATATATTTTCGGTTTCCTTCCCAGTTTTTCTTAGGTCTATCAATTAGTAATTGCAAACCTTTTATAATAATTATTAATTTGATTCTATTAAATTTGTGATGATTTGATTTCTCTATATTAACTCGACTATTTACTCTTACTCAAGTCTAATTAATGGTTAACAGAGTATGTCTAATTGCTGGAATTTCACTCTCATTACTCTAAAATCATCAATCATAAATAAATATATGAACTGGCCAATTCTCACAACCTAATTAAGTTCAATACTACTAAATTGCAAGTAGAAGAAAGCTAAAAATTAAATAACAAATTTACTTTTGATTTAGCCTCCGTCAATTACTCTTGTAAGAAAATTTAGCTAGATATGATGGATTGAGCAATAATAATTATAATTGAGAGAAATTTAATTATGTAATAATCAAGAATAAATTCAAAAAAAAATTCAAACATTCGAGTTCCAAAAATTCTTTAAATTTTTATCCCAAAAAAATATGCTAATAAAAAAAATTATATATATATATATATTACTTGATTAGTTTTTCTTCCTTTCAAACTCTCTGTTTTCCTTAGCTCTCCACCAGGTCGGTGTTGGGTCCTCCAAGCTTGCCGTTGAGCTCTACTTTTGCTTGTTTGAGTTTTTGCTCTGTAATCACACTTCTGCTTCAAATCTTCTTCTCCACTTAGCGCCCCACTTCGCTTATGCTCTCCGATATCTCTCTCTACCTCTACAAGTTCCTTTTTTTTTGTTTGCTAGTTTCTTCCTGTTCTACAGTTTTTTTCGCTCTTCAAAACGATGTCGTTTTGGCATCTGGTTCGAAGACTCAAAACGATGTCATTTTGGGCTGGGAATGGGTTTGAATGGATCTGGACCTAGGTTGCTATAGATCTGGGTTTTGGACTTCTTCCTCTTTTTCTCTATCTTCTTCAACTTCTTTTTTATGTTCTCTTTAACAATTCTGTTGGATTTTTTTTTCCTAACGTATAAGTTTAATATGGATATTGGTATGCGTATTAGGTTATCAATTTAATGGACTCATTTAAAAGTGATCAAATATGGTTAAATAATATTGAAACTTAATGTATCGAGTTTAAGTATGGGGTTGTAATGTGCAAATATTATTTTTGTAATATTCTCATTTTATGATGGACGAAATATGAATTACAAAAGTTAGTCGATATAAAAGGCGGTTATGGTTCCCGAATTACAAGGTTGTCATTTTATTTTTTTGAAATTCTGTCACCAGAAAAAAAAATTAGTTTCAAGGTGCTGTGTTGATTCGGGAGATCCTACTATCGGACATGAATAAATCTTCTGCGATGAATTAATATACACTTTCGTTTATATTTATCTTTAATTCAGTACAAGAATACATATTTAATTTTTACAGATCTATGAATTTGAAAAAAAAATTTATTTTAACAATTGGTATCAAAGTCATTTCTCGTATATGTTTAATTTTTACAGATCTACGGATTTTAAAAAAATTTTTATTCTAACAATTGGTATCAGAGTTATTTTTTATATTGAATTTTTGAGAAAAAATTTTTTTGTTATGTAATTTTGGATTTTAGATTCAAAATTTTAGATTTTAAATTTTATTTTTGTTTAGTTGAAAAAATATATATATGCATAAATATATATATATATATACACACGTATATATGTATATATATAAGTATTAGGAATATATATATATCAATATCAGAAAATGTATATATACAGAAAATTAAGAAATATATATATATATCAAGAAGTTAAGTATTATATATGTATATATATATTTTAAGGATGTATGTATATATATATATGAAGCAGAAAACAAAAAAGAAGAGTAGCGGTCGATGCATGAGGAAGAAAGTTCGGCGGTTATGCAACCGTTCGGCAATCGTTTCAATTGTCAAATTTCGTGCGTAATTGTAGTAATTAAGAAAGAAAGCAGCCATTACAGGTTGCATGAGGAAGAATGAGAGGAGAAAAAAGGGGGGGAGGACCAGTTTTGGGCTTGTTGGGTTGTTTAATTTTATGTTTTAAAATTAAGTTATGTGGGCTTGATTCACAAGAAGAGAAGAAAATGAAGAAAATAAGGAAAAAATGAAAGGCCCATTCGGCTGGCCCAAAACCCAGGCCCGTTTGGGCTGGGCAACTCGGTTCGGACCCAACCTGGCCCGGACCCGATGGGTGTTGACCCAACCCGGTCAATGGTCAATATTTGACCCAAAAAAAATTAAGGGTATTTTTGGTCATTTTGTGGTTGATTTTATTTCTAATTCAGTTTAAATTGTTTTAATTTTAAATTTTAATATTAGTATATACATATGCATATTGAAATAAGTTAATTTACATAACATGTCACCAAAATGACTTCTCTTATAGATAATTTATTTATTTTATAATATAAATAGTTGTACGGATGTAATTTATGTGAATATTAATCGGCCCAAATGAAAGTTAATATTTAATATTATTGCATTTTATTTTTGAAGTATTGAATATGTGACAGTTATTTAATATAACATGTGAACTTTAAATCGACCCAAAGAAAGATTTATTGTTTAATGTGCTCGGTATTAATGGAGTATTCGGTATCTTTAGATGAGAGTATACTTTATTTAAAATTTATTATTAAATTTTATGATTTACAGTTTTTTGTGAGTATTAATTTATTTATTTTTTGTGTGTTCTCTATTCAGCTTCCTTTTCTACTGGAAGTATCACCGCGAATGTTAATTTTATTCAAATATTGAAAGATACAAATTTCAAGCAATGCAAGAACAATGTTCAACTTATACTTAGAGTTATGGATATGGATTGGGCTTTACGGATTAATCAACCTGATCCGATTACTCCTGACAATACCCTTGAGGAGAAGAAAGAGTTTGAAAGATGAGATCGGTCAAACCATATGAGTATGTTGGTTATGGACTAGACTATTCTAGAGATTTTTTGGGGCACTATGTCCGATGAGATCACAATAGCTAGAGATTTTTTTCATCCTCTAGAACAATGTTTCGCCAGAAGTGATAAGGGCGAGGTATGTATACTTTTGTTGACTCTTGTTTTCATGAGGTATAAGGGAAATGGAAACATTAGAGAGCACATAATAAGGATGTACATGTGCATGTAAAACTCAAAGCACTTAGAGTAAAATTGTCAGAAGAAGTACTTGTATACTTTGTTTTGATTTCTCTTATACCACAATTTAATCATTTTAAGGTGACATATAACTGTCAGAAATAATAATAAAATGTGAATGAGCTCATTTCACATTATGTTCAAGAGGAGGAAAGTCTCAAGTCTGAGAGGATAGAAAGTGCTCATTTTGTAGTGATCTCAAAGAATAAGAAAAATAAGAAAAAAAAATATATAAATCTATTACGGTTTCAGTACAATAGAAGAAGCAACAAAAGATTCATACTGAAAATGTTTGTTTCTTCTGTAGAGCTTTGAGACACTAGAAGAAATAATGTGTTAACTATTATGTGTAGGTGCAAAGAAATGTATGCTTCTTAATTTTGTTTGTTATGAGGTTAATTTAAATTATGTACCTACACAGAGCTGGTGGATAGATTCTGGTGCCACAACTCACATCAGTATATCTATATAGGGTTGCCTCCATTACTGCAAGACAAGTAATGGTGTCAGATTCATTTATGTAGGCGATGACAAACCAGTCGAGGTAGAAGCAAGTGGCAAATTTAGATTGTTATTAATAACTGAATTTTATTTAGACTTAGAAGAAATTTTATTATACCGTCATTTAGATGGAATGTGATTTCTATTTCTGTATTAGATAAATTTAATTATTCATGTTCATTTGGAAATGAAAAATTTAGTCTTTTTCTTAATTCAAATATGGTTGATTCTGGTTCTTTATCAGTGCATGATAATCTTTATTTGTTTGATATAATTACTTCTTATAATGAATTCCTTACATGTTGATACAAGAGGTAAAAAGAGAAAATTAATCAATGAAAATTCTATTTCTTTATGACACAAGAGATTAGGTCACATCTCCTAAAGAAGAATTGAGAGACTTGTGTCAGACGAAATTCTAGATCCCTTAATTTTTTTAGATTTTGATAAATGTATTCATTGTATTAAGAGAAAACAGACAAATATTGAGAGATTAGGTGGCAACAGAGCTATAAACATATTACAACTCATTCATACAGATATTTGTGGACTGTTTTCTACAGCTTCTTGGAATGGTCAATAATATTTCATAACATTTATAGATGATTATTTAAAATATGACTATCTATATCTCATTCATGAGAAGTCTTAGTCCCTGGATGTGTTAAAAAGTTTTAAAGCAGAAGTTGAGAATCAACTCAACAAAAGGATTAAGGCTAGTAGATCTGATCGTGATAGTAGATACTATGGTAGATATGATAAATCAGGTGAATAACATCTACGACCGTTTGCTCGATTCCTAGAGAAATGTGGTATCGTCCCACAGTACACCATGCCAGGTTCTCCTAGCATGAATAATGTTGCTGAAAGGTAAAACAGAACACTTAAGAATATGGTAAGGAGTATGATTAGTCATTCTACCTTACCTGAATCACTCTCTGGAGAACCATTAAAGACTGCAACATAGTTTCAACAGAGTTCCAACTAAAGTAACTACAAAGACCCTTTTATGTGTTTTAGAGGGGCAAGAAGCCTAGTTTGAGATATTTACACATTTGAGGATGTCCAACTGAGGTTAGGCTTTATAGGCCGCAAGAAAAGAAACTAGACTCCAAGACTATTAGTTGTTATTTTGTTGGTTATTCTGAGCAATACAGGAATTACAGGTTTTATGATCCCACTACTAAGATAATTTTTGAAACAGAAAATACCCAGTTTTTTGAGGATGTTGAGTTTGCGGGGGAAAAGAGTTCGCGACCTTGTTTTTGAAGAGGAATTGGTCAATATTCCTATTCTATCAGTTGCTTTTGAAAATAATCAGGATCAGATTCTTATACCTAGAATTGTTCAATAAGCAACTCCAGATCAAGATAATGTCATAGTATCTCCCATTCTTGAAGCACAAACTTCACACTCTTAATAACTTATGCCATTAAAGAGATCTAGTAGAGAGAGGATAAGTGCAATTCTAGATGATTATATTGTATATCTCTAAGAACATGAGTTTGACATTGGTATGGTGGAAGATGATCCTATTAGCTTCTGTCAAGCCATAGAAAATTTTAACTATCACAAGTGGATTGATACCATGAATGAAGAGATAAAGTTCATGAAGGACAATAATATTTGAGATCTTATCCCATTACCTAAGGATGCAAAATCTATTGGTTACAAATGAATATTTAAGATCAAGAGGGATTCGAAAGGTAATGTAAAGAGGTACAAGGCCCGCCTTGTCGCTAAGGACTTTACACAAAAAAAAGGTATCGATTATAAAGATACTTTCTCTCCAGTTTTGTCGAAAGACTCTTTCAAAACTATAATGGTTTTAATGACACATTTTGATCTTGAGTTACATTAGATGGATATTAAGACAACGTTTCTCAATAATGACATTGATAAGATGATTTATATAGTGTAACTAGAAAACTCTGTATCCGGAGATACACAGCAATGATTTGCAAACTAAAGAAATCCATCCATGGAATTAAACATGCATCCCGTCAATAGTATCATAAATTTCATCAAGTCATCATCTCGTTTGGTTTTGAGATGAATTTAGTAGAAGATTGTGTATACCACAAGCTTAATAGAAGTAAGCATATTTTTCTGGTTTTATATATCGATGACATATTGCTTGCCAGCAATAATATAGGCTTATTGTACGAAACAAAGAGATTTGTGATAAAGAAATTTGAGATTGAAAATCTTGGTAACATTTTTTTTATATTAGGGATCCAGATACACCGAGATCATTCTCGGAGTATTCTTAAATTATCACAAAAGAGATATATCAAAAAGGTTTTTAAAAGATTTGACATGTAGGATTGTAAATCATGTGACACTCATGTGTCTAAAAGAGACAAATTTATTCTAAGTCAATGCTCTAAGAATGATTTAGAGACACAGAGATGCAAAAGATTCTTTATGCTTCTATTGTAGGGAATCTTATATACGTACAGGTTTATACGCATCCATATATTATATATATTATTCGGATGTTAGGTAGATATTTAAGCAATCTAAATATAGATAATTGAAAAGCAGTTAAACATGTCATATGGTATCTACAGAGAATAAAAGATTATATGCTCACATACAGGAGGTTAGATCAGTTTGAGATTATTGGTTATTCTGATTCTGATTTCGTCGGATGTCAAGACAACAGAAAATCTGTATCATGCTATATTTACTTGCCTGGTGGGGGAGCAATTTTCTAGAAAAGTGCTAAACAAATACTTGTAACCTCTTCTATTATGGCAGTAGAGTTTGTAGCTTGTTATGAGGCATCCAATCATGGAATATAGTTGCAAAATTTTGTCACTTAGTTGCGTATTGTTGATGATATAGAAAGATCATTAAAGTTATTTTATGACAATAAATCTGCAGTTATGTATTCCAACAACAACAAGAGTTCGACGAAGTCAAAATATATAGATATTAAGTTCCTTGTTGTTAAAGAAAGAGTTCAGAGTAAGCAGATATCGATAGAGCACATTGGAACAAACTCTATGATTACGGATCTGCTCACTAAGGGTTTACCACCTAAGATCTTTCATGAGCACACTGCTCATATAAGTGCTATATCCCTGGATGATGTGTAGTTTCAGTGGAAATCTTGTACCATAGTTGCATTTATTTTGTAAGACATGTCATAAACTGTGCACTTTGATTTGGTTTATGTATATATGGCTTCATTTTAGTTTTGTTTTTTGCATTTATGTTTATATATACTATTATCTCTGAGTTTTCTTACAGTTGAGCTCACTAAGGTTAAGGCAGAATCAGTTGAAAATAGACATACTTATATCACATAACATGTAATTTCTATGTTGCACATCCATACTTGATCCATGTCATTCGGTTATATTAATATACGTGACTATTGATGGGTTTAACTAAGTTAGCTATAGTGAAGGCTCTTTTGATCCTATGTCTTTAAGATCGATTGATGGGATTGTTTGGTGATGCATTTAGGTATTGGTAGTATAGTTCTGATTACTCATATAGCTATTTAATGCATAGTTAAGGTGTCACATAAAACTCAAATGAGATATTGTTGGATTTTTTCTAACGTGTAAGCTTAATATGGACCTTGATATGCGTATCAGACTATCAATTTAATGGTCTCGTTTAAAAGTGATCAAATATGGTTAAACAATATTGAGTCTTAATGTATCAGGTTTAAGTATGGGTTTATAATGTGCAGATACTATTTTTGTAATATTCTTATTTTATGATGGTCGAAATAAAAATTTCAAACACTAGTCGATATAAAAGGCAGTTATGATTCCCGAATCACAAGGTTGTCATTTTATTTTTCTGAAATCTCGTCACCAGAAAAAACTAGTTTTAAGGTGCCATATTGATTCAGAAGATCCTACTGTCAGATGCTAACAAATCTTTTACGATAAATTCAAGTACATTTTCACTTATATTTCTCTTTAATTCAATATGAAAATAGATGTTTAATTTTTACAGATCTATGGATTTTTAAAAAAAAAATTCTAACAATTAAATTTGTGAGAATTTGATTTCTCCATATTAACTCAACTATTTTACTCCTGCTCAAGTCTAATTAATGCTTAACAGAGTATGTCTAATTAATAAAATTTTACTCTCGTTACTTTAAAATCATCAATAACAAATAAAGATATGAGCGAACCAATTTTCACAATCTAATTAAGTTCAATACTGCTAAATTGCAAGTAGAAGAAAGCCAAAAATTAAATAACAAATTTACTTTTGATTCAGCCTACATCAATTATTCTAGTAAGAAAATTTAGCCAGACACGGTGGATTCAACAACAATAATTATAATTGAGAGAAATTTAATCATGTGGTAATCAAGAATAAATTAAAAAAAATATTCAAACATTCGAGTTCCAAAAATATTTAAAATTTCTATCCCAAAAAAATATGCTAATAAAAAAAATAAATATATTACTTGATTAGTTTCTCTTCCTTTCAAATTCTCTGTTTTCCTTGGCTCTCCACCAGGTTGTGTTGGGTCCTCCACGCTTGTCGTCGAGCTCTGCTCCTGTTTGTCTGAGTTTTCGCACTGTATCGCACTTCTGCTTCGAATCTACTTCTCCACTTAGCGCGCCGCTTCGCTTTTACTCTCCAGTGTCTCTTTCTCTGCCTCTACAAGTTTCTTCTTTTTTTTTTCTTTTTTTTTTCTGTCTACTAGTTTCTTCTTGTTCTACAATTTTTTTTGCTCTTCAAAATGACGCTGTTTTGGCATCTGGTTCCCAGACTCAAAATGATGTCGTTTTGGAAGGCTGGGAATGGGTTTGAATGGATCTGGACCTAGGGTACTACAGATCTGGGTTTTGGCCTTCTTCCTCTTTTTTTCTTCTCTTTTTCAACTTCTTTTTTATGTTCTCTTTAACAATTCAACCTACATAAAAAATTAACTCATAAATTAATTTTTAACTCAAAACTATTTAAAAATTATTTCAAATTTAATTGAAAAACACATTAAAATATTATAAAAATACAATACATCAATAGTCTTCACTACAACTATCGTAATTAAATCTATAAATGGTCACGTATATCAATATAACTGAATGATATGGATCAAGTATGGATGTATAGTATATAAATTACATACAATGTGACCCAAACTTGTCGATTTCCAATTGGTCCTACTCCAAACTTTAATGAAATCAATTTAAAGCAAATTCAGAGATAAAATAAATCACATTCATTATAATTGAAAAATAACCAAATACATAATACAAAATCCATAATCCATAACCAAAGCTTTAACATAAAGCATGTCTAAATCATAAAAGCAACTATAGTACAAAACTCTGTTGAAACTATACATCCTCAAGAGATACAACACCCATATGAGCAATGTGCACATAAAAAACTTTAGGTGGTAATCCCTTAGTGAGCAGATCTGCAACCATGGAGTTCATCCCGATGTGCTCTATTGATATTTGTTTACTATGAACTCTTTCTTTAACAACCAAAAACTTGATTTCTATATATTTTGACTTTATTGAGCTTCATTTGTTATTGAAATACATAACTGCAAATTTATTATCATAAAATATCTTTAGTGGTCTTTTAATTCCATTTACAATGCGCAACCTAGTAATAAAATTTTCTTTGCCATATTCTATTATTGGATATCTCATAACATGTAATGAACTCTGCTGCCATGGTGGAAGATGTTATGAGTATTTACTTAGAATTCTTTCAGAAAATAGCTGCCCCAGCAAGTAAGAAGATATAACCTGATGTGAATCTCTTACTATCTTGGCATCCAACAAAATTAGAATAAGAATAATCAATAATCTTCAACTGATATGATCTTTTGTATATGAGCATGTAGTCATTTATTCTCTATAGATATCGTAGGATGCGTTTGACTGCTTTCCAATAATCCATACCTGGATTGCTCAAATATCTCCCTAGCATCCCAACATTATACAAAACATCCGGACGTGTACAAACTTGAGCATACATAAGACTCCCTACAACTGAAGCATAAGAAATATTTTGCATTTCTTTAATCTCACAGTTATTTTTGGGGCATTGACATAGAGCAAACTTATCTCCCTTAGATACAGGGATGTAACCTGATTTAAAGTCCTGCATGCCAAGTCTCTTAAGAACTTTTTTGATATATCTCTTTTGTGAAAATCCAAAAATATTTAGAAAGCGATCTCAATGTATCTGAATTCCTAATACAAAAAAGACGTCTTCAATATATTTTATTTCAAATTTTTTATCAGAAATCTCTTTGTTTCGTGCAATAAATCTATATCATTGCTGACAAGTAATATATCGTCGACATGTAAAATAAAAAATATATATTTACTCATATTAAACTTATGATATACACAGTTATCACTGCATTCATCTCAAAACTGAATAAGATAATAACTTGATGGAATTTATGATATCATTGATGAGAAGCCTGCTTGAGTCCATATATGTATTTCTTTGATTTGTAAACCATTTGCTCCGCAACGCCCGATACAAAGTTTTCTGCCTGCACCATAAAAATGGTCTCATTAATTTTACCATTGAGAAATGCTGTCACCATTAAGAAACATTATCTTAACATCTATCTGATGTAACTTAAGATGAAAATGCATCACTAAAACTATTATAGCCTTGAAAGAGTCTTTCGATGAAACTGAAGAGAAAGTCTCTTTAAAATTGATGCCTTCTTTCTGTGTGAAGCCCTTAATGACAAGACATGTCTTGTACCTTTCCACATCGCCTTTCTAATTCCTCTTGATCTTAGATATCAATTTGCAACCAATGGATTTAACATCAGGTAATGGGGTAACATCCCATACGTTATTTTCCTTCATGAACTTAATCTCTTCATTCTGGACATCAATGGCTAAATGAGCAGTCTATGCCTTCTCATGCTTCAGCCTTTCCTCTTCTTGAACACAATGAGAGATGAGCTCATTAAGGGATCATGAGCCATTTTGACAGTTGTAACTCACTTTAAACTGACTAAAATGTGAGACCCTGAACCTTTGCAGTTCATGTGGTATTAAAACTTCATTTTATTCGAGACTTTGGCTGTTAAACTTCTGTGATGTAATATTATTTTGTTTTATTTTATTTTGAAAATTTTCTATTTTTTCTTAATTTATCAAAAAATTTATTATTTTATAATTAAGTTATTTTGTTTTAATTTATTAAGGATTTAAAAAAAGAAATTTTGAAGAAAAATGCTGTGGGAAAGACCTAGCCCATGCGGGCCTACCTGCATGCTCGCACGGAGGCACTTGCGCGCGCTAGACCAGCTAGACGTGCGCGCAGGCGCACGTCCAATCAGTCGGGAGCCCATATCGCGCCCAATCTACACGAGAATCCTGCACGCAAACCCACACGTCAAGCACGCGACTTAGTGCTCTCCCTGCGTGCGCAGATCCCGCAAGTAGACCTGTTGCGTCAGGCATGCGCTTGTGCGATGCGACTGCACAGGACAGCCTGCGCGCGCGTCAATGCACCGTCTGGGTGGGCAAACTAGCCTGCCGCGTGCGGTGCCTCGAGCCCTGCACCATTGCTGCTGCCGCCGCTGCCTTGGGAGCTGTGTCTCCTCCTTGGCCAGCTAATACTGATGACATCATGATGATGTCATCATTTTCCCTCTCCTAATGTATTTGTGACACTTATCGCAAATCTAATAGTTCTCTTCTTTTATAAATAAAGACCATAATTTGGATGTCAGAATAAAAAAAAAATTTATTTATAATTTGGAGACCATAACTGTCTCTTTATAGGCAAACACTGCCTGTGAAGATTTTATATTCATAATTTGATTCATTACAAAATTAAAAATTACAGATTTGCTCTCTACACATAAAAATAAAATTCATACTTTAATTTAATTCATTAAGATCTAATATATCCTCAGTATTGGATCACTTTTAACCGGACCCAATAAATTTGATAGCTTTTTATGAGCAATAATTTATACATATAAGCCTATATGATAAATTTAAAATCCAACATCTTTCACATGTTTGTAAATTGAGTATGACTATTTATTAAACAAGTCCATTCAAGTTTAGTTTTAACATTTTACATGTCTTATTCTTACTCAAGTTTTCATTTCAAGTAGTGTAAATATGTCTTCTTTTATCTATCCACATCATTCTCATATGACTACACTCTATTATATGTTGAATATATTATTCTAACTATTTCTACTGACTTGTCAAAACAAGAGTGTTTAATACCTGATATAGTTTCCATTATTTTTGGGTCCAGGTTTTTTATAATACCTATTTAATAATGAAAAGGAAAAACAGAGCAGTTTAGTCAGCTATTTATCTTTAGACAAGAAATTTTCGTCTTAAAGAGGTTTGAGTAGTGAAACTTGCAGAATAAGTGAAGAATTGACAGAAAAAGAGTTTCAAACAAGGGATACATCTGAGTCCTGTGCGTATAGGATATAAAAGGGAATTAATATATAAGGCAATGCTAAATTGTGAATTTTGTATATTTTGACCAATTCCATATAAATAAATGTTATATAATCACACGAGTGGTCTAGAAAGACCCTCTTGTCTTATAAGAAAGAGAGGAAAAGTTGGATTATGCAAGTTCCATATTTTATGTGATTTTTTTGTAAGTGAATTGCATATGGAACGTTAGGTAGATACCAAGAAAGAGAACAGGTCACAAGACTAATTGTGCTTTGTGGAACTGCAAAGCTTTATGCCATCTAAGAAAAAATGGCTGCCTCTCTTTCCAGAACACAACCAATTTGCCATACTCGCTCTAACAGCTTGTCCTCTAGGCCTCATCCATTAAGGTCAAAAGCTGGTGAATATTTGAGCAGATTAAGGTCTTCCGAATTCACCTCTACATCTTCTTCATCCATTGGCCAAAAACTAAATGAACTTCAAGATTTGCATGATGGTATTGCTAAGTTGCTTCAGTTGCCTCTCACTCAGCAAGCTTTCACCGGAGTGCAGAACAAGGCATTGGTTGATGAACTGTTTGATGGATCTCTTAGGCTCTTGGATCTTTACAGCAGTGCCAAGAATGCCTTGTTGCAAACCAAGAAAAGTGTGCATGAGTTTCAATCAGTCATCCGAAGAAAAAGAGGTGGTGAAATTGCAGACGAGGTTAAGAAATTCATAGCCTCTAGGATGACTGGGAAGATGACAATCCAAAAAGTCTTGAAGAGCTTGAAGTGTTTGGAAAATAACTACATCTTTGACAAAGACAAAGAAAGCTTTACTACATTGCTGAGTGAGATAGCAGCAGTAACCGTTGCAGTGTTTGAGTCATTGTTGTTCTTTATCTGTGGTTCATAGAGTTAAGAAACAGATTATATTTGGTTTGATATGGAAAGCTGGACAATTCTCAGCTTTAGTTTCATTGAACTTCTCCACCTGGAAAAATTTCTGGAAACCTGAAATTTTATCTCCTGTTTATTTCCTTATTTTTTTTCTTTTTTCTTTGTTTTTCTTTCTTTTCTTAATGGGCTGGACTTAACACTACTTTTCTCTGTCAGAGCAAAACGTAAGGAAGCCCCTCTTCCCTTATACACTAAATTTCAGAACATATAAGGATTTCATAACATAATACTTTGTTTAAGATGGTTTGTTTACTTGCTGTTGTATGTGAGGAGGGCAGAGGCTATGGAGTTTAGAAAAAGCAGGGAAAAAACAGAGCACAGTAAATTTAGTTGGAGCAGCTGGTTCACTTAGGACTAACTGAATTTTTTTGTTTTTTAATTTTTCTTAAAATTTTATATTTAAGTTAACGGCTTTACCTTTTTCTGGGAAAAAAAGCTCCTTTTTATATTTTTAAATTTTTTCTTCCACCCAAAATTATATATACAGTATTGAGATAAAAAGAGAAAAGGATATAAAAAATATGACCTGGATTAAACTCATATATTATCTACTAACTAATCTCGATTTTTGGTTCTTATTACTAAATTTGTTCCTCTTTCTTCATGTTCATGAAGAATTTCATTTTAAAAACTTGTGTAGGAAAATGAGTCTAAAATTTAGGATCTTGATATTTATACTAGTTTATTAAATGGTAGTTTAGGAAAACTTTAGACCTTCATATTTAATTAATAATTAATTTCCTATTTCTTTATTTATTATTATTGTACTTATTTATTATGTATATATATATTTTTCTTGATTATAGGTGATTAAATTATCCCCTCCACCAAAAGAAAGTTTAGCCCCTTAAGCTTCAAAATCCAACTGACCGAATAAAGAAACATATTGGACTAGTATCTCTTCCTCCAACTGCTGAGTTGCTTCTCTCTCTGCTAGAAAGCAGAGAAGAAACAGAGCACAGAAAATTTAGTTGGAGCAGTTAGTTGACTGCTTTCTGGTGAAGAAAATTTAGTCTTGGAATTTTATATGGGGATGAATTGCATTTCTTCTGTTCAAAGGAAGATTGCATGGTTGAAGCTAGGAAATCTTTTGACAAAAAACCAAAGTTGAATGGCATTTCTTATAATGTGCTCTCAAGGTTGTGCAGACAAAGTAATTCAACAATCCCTTAAGATTTTCCTGGAATTAAACTTTACAGGGTTTGATCGGAAGAGCTTTCGATTTGCAACAGTTTTGATTATCACCAACATAATTTTTCTGTCAATGAAAAATCTTCTCCACTCTCTTTCTGGTTTTCTCCTTTTATTTTCTTGTCCTCTTGCTTTTTTTGGAGGTAATTGGCTATGCATGATGTAGTTTTTGCTCAATCACCAAACACATCGAGCATGAAGCACAACCACGTAAATTTAAACAACAAAGCTAAATATTTTTGGTAAAATAGTGTTGACAAGAGTGATTTGGCTCAAAAAAATCTGTTTTTGATTTTATGTACATCTATCATCATTTGTAAGCTAGTGATTCAGTACATTGAGAAGGGTGACTCTAGTCTTGATTAATCTTCTATACAAGCACTCAAGTCCTTCTTCAAGATCTTGAATACACAACTCCAAATCCCTCAGTTGCTCTTGCATATTCTCAACAGATTTGCTTATCTTGTGATCACAAAGAGATTGCAATGCACAGTCCACAATGGCAAATTCATTTTCATCTGCTTCCTCTTCATTGCTTGCTGTTTTTTTCTGGTGCATCAATTTGGAAACTAATAACCATCCACTTGGCTTCAATTGTGACTTTGAGCCTGAGATAAAGAGCAACAATGACTCGAAAACATTGAGAGTAACTGCTTCCACTTCTTTTAACATGGTAACCACAGTTATTGTATCCTTGTCTTTGTTCAAGGGAGAAGGTTTGAATTGCTTTTGCATGCTCTTCAAGCTCCCCATGGCCTTGCGGATTGTCTTCTTAGCCGCCTTCCTTGATGCTAATATTTTCTTAACCTCGGTTTCAACTCCAGATTTTCTTCGAATGGTTGAAAGAAGTTCTAGAGTGCATTCCTTTGCTTGGAGCAAGGCATCTTTAGCAGTGCTGCAGATGTCCAAGAGCCCCATAGATCCATCAAGCAAGGCGTCGACCCATTTCGCTTTCTGCTCTTGTAACAATGTTCTTTGGGTGAGAGGCAAGAGAAGCAACTTCTCAACACAATCATGCAAATCTTGAAGGTCATTTAGATTGTGACTTATTGATGATGAAGATGAAGATGCACCTTCGGAAGCTTTTATTCTGCACAAATTCTCTTCAAGCTCTGGAAGGAAAGGATGTGGTCTAGAAGGCAAACTGTTGGAGCGAACATGGTAGGCAGCCATTTTTTCCCTACAAAAGAGAAGGCCTTGAAGATGAGTATTACTAAACTTACTTCTTGAGAATGTGCCTTCTGTTCTTTGCATCTCTTCAATATATATGGCAGGCTAAGGGAGACAAAGGGAATCTCTTTCTCTTAAATTATGGATTACAAGTAGATTAAATATATTGATTTGGATCTAGGTCCTATCTCAGCAATGCTTTTGCATGTTTCCCTCACACCAGCCAGTTATCAATAATTCATCAAACCAAACGTGTTACTATTATAAAATATGCAAATGCATGAAAGGCATTACATGATATACAATCGTATTATTTACCAGATTCAAGACTTATTAGGTGATTCAATCATAATGTCATTGCTGTGCAGGAGGCAGGCAAGATCTCCATACACGGAATATGTTGTCTTCATGTACATACAAAAAGCTTTGAAGTATAGTTTATTAGTTTCTTGTCATTATTTGCTCATGAGGGTAGAGACAAGTAGCATCTCAAGCACTATGAAACTGAGTTTAAAATTTTCCAAGAATTATGCAAGTTGCTTTCCAAACCCATGTGACATTTTGAGTCCAGCCATTTCATCTCATCAAGTAAGATGTTTAGCATGCAAGAGGCAGGCGAGCTTTTTTCTCTTGCAATGCCATCCCACTGAAAACAAAATTACCAAAGAGGTTCACTTTCAATCCTATTGGAGCAGCTTAATATATATTTCAGGTGGGAGGGGCACATGGAATCTCGACTGCTTTATAGACATTGATGTTCATTCAGTGTCTCTGCACACCAGCTGTTCTTTAATTCAGAAACTTCTGGTTTACAATTTTATATTTGCATGTTGACATGTTTCTTCTAAAATCATCAGTGGCACACAAATGTATCGTTCACCAGCATTTTGTTATGAATTCTCTTGACTTATAATCCCTTGATCCATTGCGATAAAAGTAATGATTTGAAATAGGGAAAATGGCCAAGCTGGACTGTCTTGTAGGTTTGGCAAAATTGTCAATGCCATTCGTATATTGCATCTTTAGCACATTCTTTTTTTTTTTTCTGATATGAGGTCCTTAAAATACGTTTTTGTAAAGTTGTCAAGCTTGTGGTAGAGAGACATTTCATAAACATCACTGAGATTGCCTACATATCGGAACAAAAATCATGTTACTATCAATTGAATAGAAGAAGATGAGATTCCTCACGTTTCTATAATTGTATATATTGAGCAGATGCCAAGAAGGAGAGCATGTCACAGGACAGAATTCCACATCAAAACATCAAAGCTTCTCTTTCTAAGCAGGAAAAATGTCTCCTACTCTTTCAAACTCTCAACCAATTTACCGCACCTGTTCTAACAGCTTTCCCCCTAGGCCACATCCTCTCAGTTTGGAAATCAGTGAGCACTTGAAGAGATTAAGGTACTTACATCTACTTCTTCATCATCTTAAGCCAACAACTACATGGCCGTCAATATTTGCATGGTTATATCTGTAAGTTGCTTCAATTGCCTCACACAAAGCAAATTTTCACCCAAGAGCGGCAAAAGATCTTCTTTGATGAAGTGTTGGATGGGTCTCTCTAGCCATTGGATCTGTGCAGCATTGTCAAGGATGCATTGCTCCAAACCAAAGAAAGTATCCACTACTTTCAATCAGCGATTCGAAGAAAAAAGAGAGGGGAAATTGCAATTCCTGAGGTTAGGAAATTAATAGCATATAAAAAAGCTGTGATTAAGACAATCAAGAAGATCTTGATGAGCTTAAAGGATTTGGAGAGTAGATACAAATCTGATAAAGATGATGAAGTTTTTCCCATGATTAGTTTGTTGAGAGAAGTGAGAGAAGGCACTTTGGTGGTCTTTGAATCATTGTTCTCCTTAATATCTGGATCAAAGGCACCATCAAAGTCCAGCAGCAGAAACTGGGGTTTACTTTCCAAGCTGGTGGACAACAAAAGATTAGCTTGTAAGGAAGAAGCAAATGTCAACAAATTTGCATTGGCGGATGCTGCTTTGAGTTCTGTCATTGGCTGAAAAAACAAAGAGACCAACAAAATTGAGAATCTGCAAAGCATGGTTCTAAACTTAGAGCTGTGTGTTCAAGATCTTGAAGGAGGACTTGGCTGCCTCTTTAGGTGCTTAATCAAAGACTTTCTATTATCAATATCTTCAGGCACCAGACTTGAAATGATTTTGACTGATATTTTTTACGTGAAAAAGGTAAAAATTTCATTAATCTCTTGATATAGAAATTATTAACCTTCTCGAAAATTTTCCTCTACATAGTAGTTTCCTTCTATCTTTGTCAATTTCTTTTTGGAGCTTCATATTTGATATTAGTTTTCTCAACTCTCCATTTAGTACCACCCTGAAAATATGAAATAGTAGATATTATTAACTGGAGTTAAAGATTTAAGGCTTTAAAACAAAGGAGAACAAGCATTTTGAAAGACAGTGAACAAACATCAATTTGTGAATGAGGTGAAAGAGCTTGAACAGCAGAGGAAGAACACAGCACATGAAATTCTCCTAAATTTTCATAATGCATAGTACCTGGAAGCTGTTCATCTCATAATAACTATGCTTCTTAAACATTCGGTGTACGTGTCGGTATGGTATAAAAAGCAGCACAATTGGAGAATTTACAGGAAGGCATTTCAAACACGAAACAAAATCAGGCCTTGACTACCTAATGATCTTGGCTTGAGAACATATGGACTAAAACCATCTTGACAAGGTTTGGTTTTAATCAATGTATATAACATAGCCTTTTTTATGGTGTAAAAGAGCACAAGTAAAGCATGGACTTACAGATTCCATTTCCAATTGCAAGTGCAGTGTCTTAAGTAAAGGTTCCCAAACCGAAACCTAAAAATTATCTATTTTGGCAGAAAAAAGAAACCTGCTTCTCAGACTTGACCAGCCACTACAGATGTGCCATTTTATGCTTCGAACACCTACTTCCAATCTTCCTATTCCCCCCTTTCATCCAATGCTGATTCTTACTCGTGTCGGTCACCTTAAGCCTAAAGTCAATATAGGTTTCTTGCTAAAAGCTTCTTTCTCCTCTATTTTGCCTGAAGAACTTAAATCCTATACGTAGGCTGCCAAGTCTCCCCAATGTAGACAACCTATATAACCGAGCTTGAAGCTCTTCTTACTAATAATAAATGGCAACTTGTTGTTCCACCACCTAGTCCTACTAGTGTTGGATGTCAGTGAGCATATAAGGTCAAACTGAAAGTTGATACTTTTCTGCAACATCGTAGAACTCAATTGGTCGCTCGAGTTTTTCGTCAACAAAGCATCAGTTATAATAAAACTTGTAGTTCAGTTGTCAAGCTCTCTATAGTTTGTACTATTTTGTCCATTATTCTTTCCCATTGCTAGACAATTCATTAGCTTGATGTCTACTTTTTTTTATGATGTTCTTGAAGAAGTAGTTTGTATGAGATAACCTTGGGAATTTGAGAAATCCATCTATTCTTCACATGTATGTAAACTGAGTAAGACTGTTTACGGTATCCCTAAAGCTTGATTTCAATGTTTTACATCTATTCTTCCAACCCAAGTTGTGCAAACACATCTATGTTTATCCGTCCGCATCGTTCTCATACAACTATACTCCATTATATGTTGAATATTTTATTCAAACTACTTCTTCTACTGACTTGTCAAAATAAGAGTGTTTAATGCCTGATATAGTTTCTATTGTTTTTTGGGTAACCAAGTTTCTGACAATACCTATTTAATAATAAGAAGGCGAAGAACAGAGCAGTTCAATCAACAATCTATCATTAGACATAAAATTTACATTTTGAGGCTGTTTGAGCGGTGAAACTTGCAGAATAAGTGAAGAATTAACAGGAAAGGAGTTTCAAACAAGGAATACATTCCAGCCCCGTGTGTATAAGACATAAAAGGGATTTCATACATAAGGTAACCTGGTTAAAAAATAATGCTAAATTGTGAATTTTGTTTACTTTGAGCAGTTCCATGTAAATAAATTTTATATAATCACACACAAGTGGTATGGCAAGATCCTCTTGTATTATAAGAAGAGAGGACAAGCTGGATTATAAAAGTTTCATTTTTGAGGCTTGACCTTCGTGCATTGCATAATTTATTGCTTTTTAATTTGATTCGAAACTTGTGCATTGAAAAGTTTATCAATCACTTGCAGATATCGTTCGGATATGAAGTCCTTAAAATAGTTGTATATAGAGTTGGCAAGTTGGTGGTGGGGAGACATTGCTTAAACATTTCAGAGTAAGCACGTAGATCTCAATCATGTCACTATCCATTGAATATGATGAAGATAAGATTCCTTCTGTCTTTTTTAACTCCACTATATATATTTATATTGAGCAGATGCCAAGAAAGAGAACAGGTCACAAGACTAATTGTGCTTTGTGGAACTGCAAGGCTTTATCCATAAAAAAAAAATGGCTGCCTCTCTTTCTAGAACACAACCAACTTGCCATACTTGCTTTAACAGCTTGCCTTCTAGGCCTCACCCACTAAGGTCAGAAGCTGGTGAATATTTGAGCAGACTAAGGTCTTCCGAAGCCACCTCTACATCTTCATCCATTGGCCAAAAACTAAATGACCTTCAAGATTTGCATGATTATGTTGTCAAGTTGCTTCAGTTGCCTCTCACTCAGCAAGCTTTCACCGGAGTGCAGTTGATGAAATGATGGACGGATCTCTTAGGCTCTTGGATCTTTGCAGCAGTACCAAGAATGCCTTGTTACAAACAAAGGAAAGTGTGCACGAGTTTCAATCAGCCATCCGAAGAAAAAAAGGTGGTGAAATTGCAGACGAGGTTAGGAAAGTCATAGCCTCTAGGAAGACTGTGAAGATGACAGTACAAAAAATTCTGAAGAGCTTGAAGGGTTTCAAAAATAACTTTGTGTTTGACAAAGATGAAAAAAGCTTTCCACCATTGCTAAGTGAGCTAGCAGCAGTAACAGTTGCAGTGTTTGAGTCATTGTTTTCTCTATCTATGGTTCAAAGGCACCATCAAAGCGAAGAAACAATTGGTTAGTACTTTCAAAGCTGATGCAAACAAGAAAAGCAGCAAGTAACAAAGAAACAGATGTAAATGAATTTTCTATGGCAGATGAAGCACTTAACTCCCTTCTTTGCAGCAGATCTAACGAAACCGTAATAATTGAGAGTGCGCAAAGCAAGCTGCAAAGCCTGGAGTTGTGTATCCAAGATCTTGAAGCAGCGGTAGAGTGCCTATTTAGGTGCTTAATCAGAGCCAGAGTTTCTATCCACAACATGTTCAACAATTAGGAAAGAAATTATTAAGCAATACTGTCAATGAACCATATAAACATGTATATATATCCTTTTGATACATGAAACATTAGACCTCAAACTATTGCCTCTGTGTTTGCACTTTTTTTTTTCTCTCTCTGAGTTATATTTTTACTGCTTAACCAGTTAATACTAATTTTTAAAGCAGTTACTTTCCAAGATCTAAAATAATCAAAAGAATCTTATTATCCCAAAATTATGATGAAGCCAGTAGTCTTGAACTATTCTGTGTGAGAGCAAAATGTAAGGAAGCCCATCTTGCCTTATACACCAAATTTCAGGACATATAAGTATTTCTTAACTTAATACTTTGTTTAAAATGGTTTGTTTACTTGCTCTTGTAAGTGAGGAGGGCAGAGGCTATGGAATTTAGAAAAAGCAGGGAAAAAACAGAGCACAGAAAATTTAGTTGGAGCAGCTGGTTCACTGTAGGCTAAATGAATTTTTTTGTTTTTGTTTTTTTTTCCTTAAAAATTTATATTTATGTTAACGAATTTTTTTTAGAAAGAAACTCTTTTTAACGTTTTCAAATATTTTTCTCCCATCCAAAATTATATACGCAGTATTGAGATAAAAAGAGAAAAGGATTCAAAAGAAATCTAACCTTGATTAAACTCATATATTATCTAGTAACTAATCTCGATTTTAGGTTCTTACCACTGAATCTGTTCCTCTTTCTTGTTGTTCGTTAAGAATTTCATTTAAAAACTTGTGTAGGAAAATGAATCTAAAATTTCGGATCTTGCTACTTATACTAGTTTATTACATCGTAGTTTAGGAAAACTTTAATACCTTCATATTTAATTAATAATTAATTCTGTATTTCTGTATTTATTGTTATTGTACTTACTTATTATATATATATATATAGTATTCTTGATTATCAGTCATTAAATTCTCGCCTCCTCAAAGAAAGTTTAGCCCCTTAAGCTTCCAAATCTAATTTACCGAATAAGGAAAAATATTGCACTTTTATCTCTTCCTCCAACTGCTAAGTTGCTTCCCTCTGTGCTAGAAAGCAGGGGAGAAACAGAGCACAGAAAATTTAGTTGGAGCAGCTAGTTTACTGCTTTCTGGTGAAGAAACTTTAGTCATGGAATTTTATATGGGAGATGAATTGCATTTTTCTGTTCAAAGGAAGATTGCATTGTTGAAGCTAGGAAATATTGTGACAAAAAACCAAAGTTGAACGGTATTTCTTGTAGTGTGATCTCAATCCTTAACAATTTTCCAGCAATTAAACTTTACTGGATTTAATTGGAAGAGCTTTCTATTTGCAACAATTTGACTATACTATCTTAATGGAAAATCTTCTCCACCCTCTTTCTGGTTTTTTCATTTTATTTTCTTCCCCTCTTGATTCTTTTGGAGGTCGTTAGATATGCAGGATGTAGTTTTCGCTCAATCACCAAACACATTGAGCATGAAGCATAACCATGTGAATTAAACAATAAAGCTAAATATTTTTGGTAAAATAATGTTGACAAGAGTGATTTGGCAGAAAAATTCTGTTTTTGATTTTATGTACAACTAGCATCATTTCTAGGCTAGTGATTCAGTACATTGAGAAGGGTGACTCTAGTCTTGATTAATCTTCTATATAAGCACTCAAGTCCTTCTTCAAGATCTTGAACGCACAACTCTAAATCTCTCAGCTGCTCTTGCATATTCTCAACAGATTTGCTTATCTTGTGACCACAAAGAGATTGCAATGTGCAGTCCACCATGGCGAATTCATTTTCATCTGCTTCTTCTTACAGTTGCTGCTTTTTTCTGGTGCATCAATTTGGAAAGTAATGACCATCCACTTGGCTTCAATTGTGACTTTGAGCCTGAGATAAAGAGCAACAATGACTCGAAAACATTGAGAGTAACTGCTTCCACTTTTTTTAACATGTAGCAACAGTTGTTTTATCCTTGTCTTTGTTCAAGGGAGAAGGTTTGAATTGCTTTTGCATGCTCTTCAAGCTCCCCATGGCCTTGCGGATTGTCTTCTTAGCCACCTTCCTTGAGGCTAATATTTTCTTAATCTCAGTTTTGACTCCAGATTTTCTTCGGATGGTTGAAAGAAGTTCTAGAGTGCATTCCTTTGCTTGGAGCAAGGCGTCCTTAGCTGTGCTGCAGATTTCTAAGAGCCTCAGAGATCCATCAAGCAAGGCGGCAACCCATTTCTCTTGCTGCTCTTGTAACAATGTTCTTTGGGTGAGAGGCAAGAGAAGCAACTTCTCAACACAATCAGGAAAATCTTGAAGGTCATTTAGATTGTGGCTTATTAATGATGAAGATGAAGATGCACCTTCGGAAGCTTTTATTCTGCACAAGTTCTCTTGAAGCTGTGGAAGGACAGGATGTGGTCTAGAAGGCAAACTGTTGGAGCAAACATGGTAGGCAGCCATTTGTTTCCTTACAAAAGAGAAGACCTAGAAGATTAATATTACTAAACTTACTTCTTTAGAATTTGCCTTCTGTTCTTTGCATCTCTTCAATATATATGGCAGACTAAGGGAGACAAAGGGAATCTCTTTCTCTTAAATTATGGATTACAAGTAGATTAAATATATTGATTTGGATCTAGGTCCTATCTCAGCAATGCTTTTGCATGTGTCCCTCTCAGCAATCAGTTATCAATAATTCATCAAACCAAACGTGTTACTATTATAAAATATGCAAATACATGAATGGCATTACATGATATACAATCGTATTTTCTGTCAGAATCAAGACTTATTAGGTGATTCAATCATAATGTCATTGCTGTGCAGGAGGCAGGCAAGATCACCATACACGGAATATGTTCTTATGTATATACAATATATAGAAAAACTTATGGTGCTAGTTTACTAGTTTCTTGTAAGTATTTGCTTATGGGGGTAGAGACAAGTAGAATCTCAAGCATTAAGAATGGTATTACGTAATGCCACTTGCATGTTGCATATTTAGCAAATTCTTCCTTTTTTTTTTTCTTATATGAGGTCCTTAAAATACTTGTTTGTAGAGTTGGCAAGCTGGTTGTAGAGGGACATTTCATAAACATCGCTGAGATTGCCTACATATTGAGACAAATATCATGTTACTATCAATTGAGTTGACGAAGATTAGATTCCTCATGTTTCTACCACTTAGTTGTATATATTGAGCGGATGCCAAGAAGGAGAGCATTGTCACAGGACAGAATTTCACATTGACACATCAAAGCCTCTCAATCTAATCGGGAAAAATGGCTCCTATTCTTTCAAACTCCCAACCAATTTACCATACCCGTTCTAACAGCTTTCCCTCTAGACCACATCCTCTCATTTTGGAAATCAGTGAGCACTTGAACGGATTAAGATCCTCTGAGGCAACATCTACTTCTTCATCATCTATAAGCCAACAACTACATGGCCTTCAAGATTTGCATGATTGTGTTGACAAGTTGCTTCAATTGCTTCTCACAAAGAAACTTTTCTCGCAAGAGCAGCACAAGATCTTCTTTGATGAAGTGTTTGATGGATCTCTCAAGCTGTTGGATCTGTCCAGCATTGTCAAGGATGCATTGTTCCAAACCAAGGAAAGTATACACGAGTTTCAATCAGCCATCCGAAGAAAAAGGAGAGGGGAAATTGCAATCTCTGAGATTAGGAAATTAATAGCATCGAGAAAGATTGTGATTAAGACAGTCAAGAAGATCTCGAAGAGCTTAAAGGGTTTGGAGAGTAAATACAAATCTGACAAAGATGATGAAGTTTCTTCCGTGATTCGTTTGTTGAGAGAAGTGAGAGAAGGCACTTTGGTAGTCTTTGAGTCATTGTTGTCCTTAATATCTGGATCAAAGCCACCATCAAAGTCCAGCAGCAGAAACTGGGGTTTACTTTCCAAGCTGGTGGACAACAAAAGATTATCCTGTGAGGAAGAACCAAATGTCAACGAATTTGCAATGATGGATGCTGCTTTGCACTCTGTCATTGGCTGCAAAATTGAAGAGACCATCAAAATTGAGAATCTGCAAAGCATGTTTATAAACTTGGAGCTGTGCGTTCAAGATCTTGAAGGAGGACTTGAGTGCCTCTTTAGGTGCTTAATCAAAGAGAGAGTTTCTATTCTCAATATCTTCAGCCACTAGACCTGAAATGATTTTGACTGATACTTTGTACATGAAAAGAATACAAATTTCATTATTCTTTTGATATAGAAATTATTAGCCTTCTCGAAAATTTTCTTCTATACTTTCCTTCTATCTCTGTCAATTTTCTTTTTGGAGCTTTATGTTGGATATTAGTTTTCTCAATTCTCCATTTAGTAAAACCATGAAAATATGAAAAATGAAATTGTCTGAGAATATGAAATAGTAGACACTATTAACTGGAGTTAAAGGTTTAAGGCATTAAACCAAGGACAACAAGCATTTTGAAAAAGAGAGAAGAAATCTTTACTTCAATTTGTGAATGACGTCAAAAAGTTTGAACGAGAGAAGAAGAACACAGCACATAAAATTCTCCTAAAGTTTTATAAACTCATAGCACCTGGAAGCTGTTCATCTTAATAATAACTACGCTTCTGAAAAATTCAATGGACATTTCGTAATAGTATAAAAAGCAGCACAATTGGTTATATTATATGGACTAAGACTATATAATATAAGCATCTGGGAAAGTTTTGGTTTAATAAATGTATATAACACAGCCTTTTTTATTGTGTAAAAGAGCACAAGTGTAGTACAGATCCCATTGTCAATTGCAAATGCAGTGCCTAAGTGAAAGGTTTCCAAAGTGAAACCTCTTATTACCTATCTCTGCAGGAAAAAGAAACCTGCTGCGCAGACTTCACCAGCCACTACGAATATCGTGCTCTTTAATGCATCAGACACCTACTTGTGATCTTCCTTTTCCCCACTTTCATCTGATGCTGATTCTTAGCGGCATGGGTCATCTTAAGCGTAAATCAATATAGTTCTCTCCAAAAGCTTCTTTCACCTCTATTTTGACTGAAGAACTTAAATCCTATGCATAGGCAGCTAAGTCGAGTTTAATGCAATAGTATTTAATGCCTGATATACTTTCCATTATGTTTTGGGTATCCAAGTTTCTGATAATACTTATTTAATAATGAGGGGAAGAACAGAGATGTTCTGTCAACTATTTATCTTTAGACATGAAATTTTCGTTCTGAAGAGGTTTGAGCAGTGAAAGTTGCAGAATAAGTGAAGAACTGACAGGAAAGGAGTTTCAGACAAGGAATACATTGAAGCTCCGTGTGCATAAGACATAAAAGGGATTTCATTCATAAGTTGACCTTAAAAAATAACACTAGATTGTTAATTTTTGTATATTTTGACCAATTCCATACAAAAAAATAGATATATAATCACACACGAGTGGTCTGCCATGACCCTCTTCTATTATAGAAGAGAGGACAAAGTGGATTATAAAAGTTTCATTTTTGAGGCTTGACCCCTCGTGCATTGCATATTTTATGTGATTGTTTATAAGTGAATTATATATGGAACATTAGGTAACTGAAGAATATGTGGAAGATACAGTTTTTAAGGATTAAGATCAACTTTGAGTTTGCATAGAATTTTATTATATGGTACCACCACGAGTGGCTTAGCTGGATTGCATTTTAATTTGATCCAAAACTCGTGGATTGAATAGTTTATCAATGATTTGCAGATATGTTCAGATATGAGGTCCTTAAAATATTTTTATACAGACTTGGCAAGTTGGTGGTGGGGAGACATTGCTTAAACATTTCAGAGTACACACGTTGATCTCAATCATGTCACTATCCATTGAATAGATGAAGATAAGATTCCTTATGTCTCTTTTAACTCCACTATATATATATATTTATAATGAGCAGATGCTAAGAAGGAGAACAGGTCTCAAAGCTTTATCCCATCTAAGAAAAAATGGCTGCCTCTCTTTCCAGAACACAACCAACTTGCCATACTCGCTCTAACAGCTTGCCCTCTAGGCCTCACCCGCTAAGGTCAGAAGCTGGTGAATATTTGAAAAGATTAAGGTCTTACAAAGCTACCTCTACATCTTCTTCATCCATTGGCCAAAAACTAAATGACCTTCAAGATTTGCATGATGGTGTTGCTAAGTTGCTTCAGTTGCCTCTCACTCAGCAAGCTTTCACCAGAGTGCAGAACAAGGCACCAGTTGATGAGCTGTTGGACGGATCTCTTAGGCTCTTGGATCTTTGCAGCAGTGGCAAGAATGCCTTGTTGCAAACAAAGGAAAGTGTGCATGAGCTTCAATCAGCCATCCGAAGAAAACGAGGTGGTGAAATTGCCGATGAGATCAGGAAATTCATAGCATCTAGGAAGACTGTGAAGATGACAATCCAAAAAATCCTGAAGAGCTTGAAGGATTTTGAAAATAACTACATGTTTGACAAAGATGAAGAAAGCTTTGCCACATTACTTAGTGAGGTAGCACCAGTAACTATTGCAATTCTTGAGTCATTGTTGCTCTTTATCTGTGGTTCGAAGGCACAATCAAAGCAAAAAAACAATTGGTTCGTACTTTCAAAGCTGATGCAAACAAGAAAAGTAGCAAGTGAGGAAGAAGCAGATGTAAATGAATTTTCCATGGTGGATGCAGCACTGCACTCCCTTCTTTGCTGCAGATCTAACAAAACCGTAACAATTGAGAGTGCACAAAGCAAGCTGCAAAACCTTGAGTTGTGTATCCAAGATCTTGAAGGAGAGCTAGAGCGCCTGTTTAGGTGCTTAATCAGAACCAGAGTTTCCATCCTCAACATGCTCAACAAGTAGGAAAGAAATTATTAAACAATATTGTAAATGACCCATATAAACATGTATATCCTTTTGATACATGAAACATTAGATCTCAAACTATTGCCTCTATGTTGCACTTTTTTCTTTCTATCTTAATCAATTCTACTTTTTACGGCTTAATCAGTTTATACTAATTTTTAAGACAATTGCTTTTCAAGATCAAAAATAATCAAAAGAATCTTCTTATACCAAAAAATATGATGAAACCACTAGCATCGAACTATTTATTTGTTGAAGATCTTGAAGGAGGATTCGAGTGTTCTTTAGGTGCTTGAGCAAAGCCAGAGTGTCTATCCTCAACTTCTACAAGCACTAGACTTGGAATTATGTAAATGATACATGTGGAAGTTGTTCATCTTCATAACAATTATGTTTTTTAAACATTTAATTTACGTATTTAGTAGTATAACATGCATTATAGCCCAGAGAATTGACAGTGAAGGAGTTGAAACATGAAACAATCAGTCCTTGATTGTGAAATGAAGTCTAAAGAAAATTTTGGCTAAAAAATGTATGATAACATAATCATTTGTGTTATTTGACTAAATCAATATATGTAATATAGCCATTGATAGTTGTAAACTAGGAAAAAATGAATTTATGCAAGCAAATGGTTCTTGATGAAATTCTTGATGTATTCTTCCTAAAATAATGAACTCTGAGTAAATCAAAACAGAAAGATTAAAGATTTAATAATTTGAAGTGTAAAAAAGAAATTCTTAAACTGCTTGTGTGATATTGGACGAAGTCAATTCAGTTTTTAGTTTGGTTCCGCTGTCAAGAGTTTTAATTGTCTTAGAGAACATGGGTTGACACTGACCAAAGTGGAGGATGAACAGAATGAGTGCCTTATGTCAAAATTTATGCCATAACTGTAACATTACGTGTAATACTCAGTCCCAGAATTTGATTCAAGATTAATTTTAGTGTTAAAAAATGTGAAAAATTTTATTTTTGAAATTAATAAAAATTTAATTTAATGTGGAATTATGAAAAAATAACTTGATGACGAAATTGAAAACAATTTTGGGAAAAAGATGTGAAAATTTAAGTTCGGATAGTGTTTTTGAAAGAAAAATCGGAAAATAGGGGTCAAAACGCAATTAAGAAAAATTACGCCACGTATGACAGCCCAGTCAACAATCCCGACGAACCGAAACGTGCCACGTGGCAAGGCACGTTGACTCAATGCCATGTGGAAGGTCACGCTGGCGATCCGCATGCCCCACGATCGAACAGCCCAGAAGCGTTCCCGCGCGCGTGGACAATCTGGATCCGTTCCCTCTTCAGACACAATCGGATGGTCGCGATTAAACGCAACAAACGAGCCAGATTCGTTTTCTCTTTAAATGCAATCGGACAGTCGAAATAAAATTGCAATGAACGATCCAAATTCATTTTCTCTTTAAACGCGATCAGATTGTCGAAATCAAACGCGATAAATGACCCAAATTTATGTGAGACGGGTATAAATATTTCGCATCACACCGAATATAAACCCTATCTGCTAGCCTCCTGCCGGAGAAGAAGAACCAGTCGCCAAAAAAAGAAGCCGACCGTCACCCACCACCGCACCAAAGCCACATCTGACCACCAAAAAAGGTAAAAATTCTCTTATCCGCCCGAAATTTGATTCCGAGCACCCTCATGACTAAATCGGAGCAAAAAGAACGGTAGATGAGCCAAAAACCGCAGGTAAAGTCCGGTAGCGCCGCCGCGGGCAAAACCCGTAACTGCCTCCGATGAGCCCCGTCCCGTTTCTTGTTTCATGCAATTTTTCCATTATTGTGTTCACCGTTCTGTTTTCTACAGGTTGACCGAAAAAAAATGTTCAGCCAGAAACGTGAGCCGGCGAAGGCGTTGCACCGAAAAATTCCATCGCTAGTAGGTTTTCGTTTTTTAACTTTTTTCGACCAACCGAGACCCCCTAACGTGTTTTCTCGCAGGAATGGGTATAAAACCAGTAGAAATCGAGCAAAACTAGCCGAAAACAGCCAGACCGAGGGAAACCGCCGCCCGCCGCGGCGAAGGTGCCGCCGTGGCAGAATTCTAAAATTGACCAGAAAAGGTTTTTAACACTGATTTTGGATTTTTTGTGATATTTTTAAGTACATTAAGCGTGTTTTAATCTTCATAGAAAAATTTAGGAAACTTGAGGACCGCCAGTAGGCATAGTAGAAAATTCGGTGTTTCGACACCGATTCGGGTAAGAATCTTTCACCTTATTCTCTGTTATGGAATTGAATTTTAATAATCGATAATATAGTATTTTGTATAATTTAGAAAACTTTGAAAATAATTATAGGTTACTAATGGAGCCAAAACCGATTAATCATTTATTTGTTGTCCTGTGTAACTGATTGTTGAATTTACAGTTTTAAATATATGATAATATACTGGAATAGTTAAATGATTCAGTTGTGCTTCCTTAATATATATATATTGCTTGTCTTGCGTGATTTATGGTTAATTTATGAAATTGAAAATTAATATGCAAACAGAAAATTGTTTGGTCATGTGAATTAATAAATGGTAGACTTACTAAATATCTTAGGAGATAGTGGACAGACCGAGTACATAGAGAATTCTACCATGAATGTTATCTCATACCAGACGGGGTATGAGGACGGTCGGTTAGTTGACAATATTGGATATTGATTCACGCATAGTGGGACATCCCCATGGGCCCTCAGGGATATCAGTAGGCAAATAAAAATGGAAAATTATTGTTTTTACTCACTTGAATATGAAATTAGAATGTTATTTGAGTTATTGTCTCTATAGGTCGATTTTGTAAATTTTGCAACGATAAATATATGTAATAAATAGTTTTCCTTATAATAAATGAATTTACTTAAATTAAGAATTCTATTGGTTATTTTTTTTATTTTTACCAACATTCAGTTTCTGTATCGGTGAATAGTGTGATATTTTTACTGGATTAGTGCATTTCACCCTTTCATTAATTATGTCAGATCAATATGAGTAAAACTCAGATCCTGATCAACAAGAGAGTTGTGAATAGTTCACTACCTAACTCTCTTTAAAAGTTAGTGAAGGTCGTCCTAAAATACTCAGTTATTTATCTTTTGTTCATTTCTTTAATTTTCGTTTGTTCTTTTAGAATGTACTTTCTCATACTCCTATTAGACATTGTAAATTATTATGTAAGGAATGTAAACCCTAAATTCTATTATTTCGCTTCCGCATTTAATTTATGACTTTATTTGTTTTTAAGTTCTGGACTTTTACATTACGAGTTCAAGTACTACTAACCGAACAAATTTTCGAGTTCAAACCACTGACCCTTAAAAACTCAAACTCAATCTTGTAAATCAAATTTTTTATGCTTTCGTCAAGATAATACATCAAATAATCACAAATTATAATCCAAAGATCACAAGATTTAAGATCGCACTAAACTAAAATCACCAAGTTAGCACGTGATTTAACACTATTTGTAACGCTCTAGGTCCTAACACCACTAGCTCAATAAGATTTCGGATGCAAACCACTGACTCTTAAAAATTCAAACACAAGTTATTAATAATGTGTAACTTCAATCTTCATATGAAGTTTAACAGTCACAAACTTTTCTGATGTGAGATTACAATATCACATTAACAGTTTTTATGAGCTATTTATATTTACAATAACTATTTTTATATAAGCATTAACATCGTGCAGCATAAGCTAAGTATTTCAAATATGGAACCTGCATTCAAATGTATATAAATTCTAGAGTAAGTCAATTTTATTGAATCACACATGGGTGACCTGGCAGGGTACTCCGGTATTCTAGGAGTTTCCTTTATAATTCTCACACCATTCATGCACTGCATATTTTATTTCAATTATGGTTAAGTGAATTTTATATGTTACATTAGGTAAAGAAAAGAGCTTTCAAAGATGCAGCTACGCATTAAAAATACAATCTTTATGTGTGCATAATGTAAAGCATTTTATTTTACGCTACCACCACGAGTGGCCAAGCTAGATTGCTTTCTAAGTTAGCTGACACTGTATTTGTCCCTTGTGCATTGAATACTTTATGAATCATTCTGCAGGATTGCAAATTACTTTATTTGCAGATAATGTTCTGATATGTGGTCATTAAAAAACTTATATAAAGAGTTGGCAAGGTGGTGGTCGGGAGACATTGCTTCAACATTGCACAGGAATCACGTAGATCCAGATCTCAAATATGTTACCGTCCATTGGATATGGAGAAGATACGATTCCTTATGTCCCTTTCTCTCCATTATATACATAGATATATATATATATATATATATATATATTGAGAATATGCAAGAAGGAGAATAGGTCAAAAGAATAATTGTGTATTGAAACTGAAAAGCCTTCTCACCTCTAAGGAAAAATGGCTACCTCTCTTTCAAGAACTGAACAAAATTATCATACTTGCTCGAACAGCTTGCCCTCTACGTTTCACCCGCTAAGGTCAGAAGCCGGAGAGTATTGGAGCAGATTAGGGTCCTCCATAGCCACCTCTATATCTTCATCATCCATAAGCTGACAAATAAGTGGCCTTTAAGATTTGCATGATTGCGTTGCTTAGTAACTTCAGTTGTCTCTAACTCAGCAAGCTTTCTCCCAAAAGTCGTGCAAGGTGATGACTAATGAAGCATTGGATGGATCTCTTATATATGAGGTTTAGGAAATTCTATTGGTCTTTGCCTGGTGGGTCAAACGGTTCCAGCCCATTAGGGCTAATAAAGAAAAAAAAATGTAAAAAAGCCGCCGACAGCAAAAGAAAATTGGAGGGGCGAGGCAGCGGTCTCTGTTTTTCTTATATACACGCACCGCTCTGCTTTCTCACGTTTAACGAAAACAAAAAGGGTAGAGAGAGAGAGAGAGAGAGAGAGAGAGAGTTTGTGTGACCGGCAGAAAAGAGAAGGAAAAGAAACTTATCTGGTTTCTCTCACTTACGCCCGGGAACCAGAGGAAGGAAAAAGTTTAGCCAGATTTGTGATTTTTTCTTTGAATTTTGAATTCAGATTTGTGATTTTTCTGTTGGATTTTGAATCTATTTTGGATGGTTATTTTATAGTTTTCTTGGTGTGATTATTTAAGAATGATTGAGTTTGAGTAGGGAGGTATTAATGCATTTTTTTCATTTTAATGTTGTGAAGTTTGGATTACTTTATAATATTTTGCACTTGGTTTTCTTTAACAGTGGATTTAACTTAAAATTTGATCTTTGATTTTTTTCTTTTGCACTAGAGGTTTTTTCAGTGGCCTTGTATCTCTTTCTTTTGTGGTTGTTTTTTTTACTTACTTTATTTTACTTGGTTGTGTATTGGTTTTGATTTGCATTATTGATTGATTTGATATTATTAATTAGACTATGTAAGTTAATTTAGTGATTATTTTAATACATATAACTGATTGTATTTTTTTATTAAGACTCAACAAGTAGTATAAAGACTAAATTGATTGGTTTTTTGTTTGACTTGTAGTCTATAATTAATTACGTGAATTAAGATGGAGGAATTTTTTTATTATAAATATTTGTATGATCCGATTAAATTAAGAATTGTTAAACCGGTTGAGATATCAAAAGATGATTGAAAAAAAATACATAAAAAAATTGTAAAAATTATCCGACAATGGGTGGGTATCAATGTTTACCATCCATAAGCAAATAAGTTAATGCACAAATTTTGTGAAAGAATGTGAAAAATATTTACGAGAAGAAAAGTATTCAGGATAAAGTTCTTGTTATCAGAAAGCTTGTGAACTTGCAAGATGGATGGTTAATTGTAAAATATTTAAGTGATTTTCAAGATTTGGTAAATAAATTTAGCACAATGAAGATAACTCTAGATGATGAATTGTGGGTATTATTGCTCTTGAGTTTTTTGCAGGATAGTTGGGAGATCTTGATGATGTCTCTTAGTAATTTTGCTCCAAACGGTGTTTTATCTTTATTATTGGTAAAAAATAGTTTGTACGATGAAACAATTTAAAAGAATGATAATACTTTATAGACTTTTATCACAACTACAAAGAACATTGATGAAGAAAAAATAGAGGGTCTAAAGGGTATAATAAATCTAAAGGTAAATTACACTTGAAAAAAAAATTCAGATGTTATCATTGCGGTAAGGAAGAAAATATGAAACCAAATTGTAGAGTTTTGAAAAATGAATAGAATAATGAAAAAAATAAAAATTATATTAAACTATATTAGTACTTTTTTTACAGTTAAAAAATTTATTAAAATTATACTTAATTATTCGTTTTGTTTACATAAAACTTATCCAAAATATGAGATAAATATTTAGTTAGGAACTTCATATCACCTTACAATTATAGTTATAATCACCTTACAATTAGTTTTATATGAAAAATATGAAACTTATCTATGATAGTTAATCTTTTCGACTAAATAGTAGGTTTATTTAATCAATAAATTCTTAATAACACTAAGTCATACAAATCCATTTAGAAAATTTAGGCAAACATATGATAAAATTTATACTAATTTATTTTTATTTCTTTATAGTAATTGCATGACTTTGAAAAACTTACAATATATAAATTATTGATGAATTAGTTTAGTGGTTGCAAATTAGCTAGAAGAACCATAAAATGGTTGGAAAGTCTACTACCATGCAGTTCACAGTTTTATGCAACCCTAAGTTTTTAAAGTTCATAACTTCTTCAATTAAAAAAAAAAATGCAACTAAAAGATTATTGCACATGATTCTCTTTATGCTACAACATAAATTTTTAAAAATTCATATATTCTTCAATTTTAATTCAATTCATGCAATCTTAAGGTTTATAGAAAGTTTATGATGTGTAAATCATAAATAAGATGTATTATGTAGATTATAAATAAAATATGTTGTGTAAAAAATAAAGTTCCTAAAATACCATTGATGCATTAACGTTTTCCTCCCTTCTTATTTGTTTAGCTTCCATGTCTATATGTAATGCAATGGAATTCTAATTTAGGTTTTAAGAAATTTACTTTTTTTTTAGAATCTTTCTCTTTGTTCTCTCCCTTCTTTTTTCTTTTCTCTCATCTTCTTAGAGTTTTAAAATCTTTTAGTCAAACCCTAAAAACTAACTTATACATATAGTGTGGCTGTCCACCTTTTAACAAAACCCTGATATACTTTTTCTTTACTTTTGAAATAACTCCTTTGCTTATTGTAACTTGAAATTTGTATCTTAATATATTTATATTATTATTTCTTTTTATCTTAGGACCAAGTATTACACATTCTGTTAGTTCATAGATTAGTGAACATCTGAACAAACTATCATCCTCCAAAGCCATCTCCTTTACTTCTTCATTGATAAGTCAGCGACTAAATGGCCTTCAAGATTTGCATGATTGTATCTGATAAGTTATTTCAATTGCTTCTTACTTGGCAAGCTTTCATCTAAGAGCATCACAAGGTTTTTATTGATTCTGTCAATTTCCTTTTTTAATCTTTTGAAGGTTGATATTATTTTTTTCAACCGTCAACTTAGAAAAATCATGGAAAATATGAAAAAAAAAAATTGTATAAAATATGAAGTATTATAGCTACTATTTGACAAAGACAAAAAACTTTAGTTCATACGGATACAGTCAGATGTGGAATTGTTCATCTTCATAATAGTTACATTTTTTAAACATTTAATTCCATATTTTTGTAGTATAACATGCATTATAGGTGGAGAATTGACAAGGAAGGAGTGAAACATGAAACAATAAGTCCTTGATTGTGAAATGAAGTCTTGAGAAAATTTTGGCTAAAATATGTATGACAATATAACTATTCTTGTTATTTGACTAAATCAATATATGTACTATAGTCATTTATAATTGTAAACTAGGAAAAAATAAATTTTACGCACGTGCATGGTTTTTTATGAGATTCTTGATGTATTCTTTATAAATTAATAAACTCTGAGAAAATGAAAACAAAAAGATTAAAAATGTTAAAATCTGAAGTGTGAGAGGAAAATTCTTAAGCTGCTCATTTGATATTGGACGAAGTCAATTCAGTTTTTAGTCTGGATTAGCTGTCTAGATTTTTAATTGTCTTATAGAATATGGGTCAACACTGACCTAAACAGGGGATGAACAGAATGTCAGAATTGATGCCATGAGCTATAACACTCCGATCCGAGTACCTCTAACTTAACAATTTTCTGGTTCCAAACTATAAACTCTTAAAAATTCAAACTCAATTAAATTTTTGATGCCTTTATTAAAATTTTATTCAGGACACAATCATAAATCATAATTCAAAAACCTACAAAATCCAAGATCGTTGTAATATCCGACTATAGAATTTGATCCGGGATTAATTTTAAAATTTTTAAAAAAATGTATAAAAATCTAATTTTGAAATTAATAAATTTTTATTTAATGTGAAATTAAGAAAAAAAATAGGTTGAGAATGAAATTGAAAAAAAATTTGAAAAAAATTGGTGAAAATTTGAGCTCGTAGGGTGTTTTTAAAAGAAAAATAAAAAATTGGAGGTCAAAACGTAATTAATGAAAATTGCGCTACGTAGGACCGTTCAGTCAGCAGCTCCGACAAACCAGAGCGCGCCGCGTGGCAAGACATGCTGACTTGGTGCCACGCGAGAGGTCACGCTGGCAATCCACGTGCCCCGCAATCGAACGGTCTGAAAACGTTTCCGCGCGCGTGGACAGTTCGAATCCGTTTTCTTTTCAAGCGCAACCGGACGGTCATGATTAAACGTGAAAAATGACCCAGATTCGTTCCTTCTTTAAAAGCGATCGTATAGTTGAGATCAAATCGCGATGAACGGTTCAGATTTATTTTTTCTCTAAATGCGATCGGACGGTCGAGATCAAATACAATAAACGGTCTAGATTAAAGCGATATGGATATAAATTTCTCATATCACACTAAACTCAAACCCCAGCTGCAGTCTCCCATCGGAAAAGAAGAACCAGTCACCAGAGAAGGGAGTCGACCGCAACCCGTTGCCATGCTAGAGCAACCTCCGACCACCAAAAAAGGTAAAAATTCTCCTATCCGCTCGGAATTTGATTCCGAGCACCCCTATGGTCAAATCAGAGCAAAAAAACGGCAGATGAGCCGAAAATCGCAGACAAAACCCAAAACTTCCTCCGATGAGCCCCTTTCCGTTTTCTGTTTCGTGCGATTTTTTCACCATTGTGTTCGCCATTCTGTTTTCTACAGGTTGACCGAGGAAAAATACCCAATTGAGAAGGTGAGTTGGCAGAGTCGTCATATTAAAAAATTCTGCCACCGGTATGTTTCTATTTTTTGACTTTTTCGACCAACCGAGGCCCCCTAACTTGTTTTCTCGCAGGGATAAGTATAAAATTGGCCCAAAATGGCCTGACCGAGGCAAACTGCCACCGCGGGCCGCTATGCTACCGTGCCAGAATTTTAAAATTGGTCAAAAAAGGTTTTTAATACCGATTTTTTATTTTTTGAGGTATTTTTAGGTACATGAAGCGTGTTTTAATCTCTATAATAAAATTCAGGAAATCCGGGGACCGCCAGTAGGCGCAATAGAAAGTTCGGTGTTTCGGACACCGAGTTAGTAATATAATATTTTGTATAATTTAAAAAACTTTGAGAATAATTACATGTTACTAATAGAACTGGAACTTGGTTAGTCATTTATTTATTATCTTGTTTAACTGATTGTTGAATTTACAGCTTTAAATACATGATGATATACTAGAATAGTTAAATGATTCAATTGTACTTTCTTGATATATATATTACTTGTCTTGGGTGATTTACGGTTGATTTGTGAAATTGGTAATTAATATACAAATGAAAAATTGTTTGGTCATCTGAATTAATGAAAAGTAGTCTTATTGGATATCATAGGAGATGGTAGATGGACCGAGAACATAAGGAACCCTACCGTAAATATTGCCTCATACTGGATGGGGTATCGATGAATGGTATTTTTGGCGCTAATACCGGACGGGTTATGGGGACAGCCCGATTCACCCTCATACCAGACGGGGTATTGAGGAACAGTATTTTTGGTACTCATACCGGACAAGATATGGGGACAACTAGTTTGTTGACAATGTTGAATATGGGTTCACGAGTTATGGAACATCCCTATGGACTCCCAGAGATACCAGTAGATAAATAAAAATAGAAATTTATTGTTCTTGCTCACTTGAATATGAGGTTGGAATGTTATTTAAGTTATTGTCTCTATAGCTCGATTTTAGAAATCTCGCAAAGGTAAATATATACAATAAATAGTTTTTCTGATGATAAATGAATTTACTTAAATCAAGCGCTTCATTGGTTGTTTTTATAATTTTTACCAACCTTTAGTTTCTGTATCGGTAAGTAGTGTGATATTCTTACTAGGCTAATGTAGTTCATCATTTTAATAACTATTTCATATCAAGAGGACCAAGACCCAGATCTCGATCAACAAGAGTGTTGTGAATAGTTCACTATTCGGACTCCCTTCGAAAGCTAGTGAAGGTCATCCTAAAATGCTCAGTATATTGCACTTTGTTTATTTGTTCTTTTAGAATGGACATTCTCGTAATCCTATTAGAAATTCTACATTATTGTATAAGGAATGTAAATCCTAAACTTTATTGTTTCGCTTCCGTATTTAATTCATAATTTTATTTCTTTTTAAGTTCTGGATCTCTACAGTTGATATTAGAGTTGCGTTTCTCGAAACCAGTCCTTATACAAAGACTTAAAAAACACCCAATACGAACCATCACCCCACTCTTCTTTGTGGAAAGAAATAAGTACAAAGACATGAGGAGATGAGGACCCCTACTGAACAGGGTAGCCCAAGACGGGTCACTTTGAGAGGATGTTGATCGACTCTTCAAGATGTTAGTGAGACTCATCTCTACCCAGCAGGCCAGGGAAGGGAGGAATGAGTTGTCTGACCCTCTACCACTGCCACAATACAAGCCACCCCTACAAGGAGAGGATTTAGTGTCATCTCGATACAATCCTATCCCTCCACCGTATCATCTAGCACCGCCATAGTACAATCTGGTGCCCCACCATACAACTAGGTGCCACCTCAGGGTCCTTCGGTCCTTCCCCAGTAACATTCGATTCCTCTTCCACGGGACTCGATTCCCTCCATAATGGACCTGATTGAGGTTGACATAAGAGACTTTGATGTAACCCTATGCATGAATTGGTTAGCTGTGTATTACGCCACCGTGGATTGTTCCCACAAGAAACTTGTAATTAAGCTTCCTAACAATGAGTCATTTATAAGCTAATAAAAAACTTTGAATATTATTCTCTCCTAGCAAATTCCTTATTACACAACGCTTTAACTCGGTTATTTTTCTATAATATACAAACTTAAAAAAAAATCTGTATTCAAGATATCCCAGTAGTCCAAGACTTTCCAGATGTATTTCCTGATAAACTTCCTGAACCATCAGCGGACAGAAATGTTGAGTTCACCATAGACCTTCAGCTTGGCATGCAGCCTATCTCAGTTTTTCCTTACCGCAAGAGTCATGTAGAAATAGAAGAGTTGAGGAAATAAATCAAGAAATTGCAGGATAATGGCTTTATCCAACACCGTGTTTCTCCTTGGAGTGCTAGAGTCCCATTTGCAAGGAAAAGGAGATGGGACGTTAAGGCTATGTATTGACTATAGTAGACTGAATAGGGTCGTAGACGGCTTAGAGCAGACAGAAGAGCTATGCAGACACCCGGATGAGGGATTTGAAATTTGATAAAGGTGATAGAGTGTTCCTTAAGGTCATTTCTTCAAGAGAATTAGTAAGTTTGACAAGAAGGGAAAATTAAATCTCCAGTTTATTGGGTCATTTGAAATCTTAGATAAAATTGATACCGCGTCGCCAGACTGGCATTACCTCTAGAACTATTTAGGGTCCATAATATATTTCATATGTCCATGCTACGTTAGTACAACTTGGATCCCTCTCACCTCTTGGCCCATGAGCCCCTTTCACTCTAGGAGGATTTCTCCTGTCAGGAGGTACCAGTGGGCATTGTGGACCGAAAGAGCAGAGCACTCTGCAACCAAAAAATTTCCTTCGTTAGGGTCCTATGGCAAAATCACACACACAGAGAGGTCATATGAGAGCTAAAATCAGACTTCAGAGCCCAGTATCCCTAACTGTTTGATTGAGTGAGAGGGAGATAAAATTGAAAAACCAAATTTCTTTTAAGAAGAAGAGAGTTGTAATACCCGGATCAAGAATTTGGCCTGTGATTAATTTTAAATTTTCTTTTAAAAAAATGTATAAAAATCTAATTTTGAAGTTAATAAATTTTTATTTAATGTGAAATTAGAAAAAAAAAAGGTCAATGATGAAATTGAAAATAATTTTGAAAAAAATGAGTAAAAATTTGGATTCAGATGGTGTTTCTGAAAGAAAATTCAGAAATTGGGGGTCAAAATAGAATTAAAAAAAAATCGCGCCACGTAGTACCGCCCAGTCAGCAACTTCGACGAACCGAAGCGTGCTGCGTGACAAGACACACTGACTCGGTGCCACGCGGGAAGCCACACTAGCGATTCACGTGCTCTGCGATTGGACAGTCCGGAAAGGTTCCCGCGCACATAGACGGTCCGGATCCGTTTTCTTCTCAGGGCGATCAGACGGTCGCGATTAAACGCGATGAACGATTCAGATTTATTTCTTTTTTAAACGCAATCATACGGTCGAAATCAAATCGCGATGAATGGTTTATATTTATTTCCTCTTTAAATACGATTAGATGGTCGAGATCAAACACGATGAATGGTCCAAATTAACGCGAGACAGGTATAAATATCTCACATCATACCGAACCCAAACCCTAGCCGCCAGCCTCCCACCAGAGAAGAAGAACCAGTCGCTGGAGAAAGAAGCCGACCGTCGTCCGCCGCCACACCAGAGCCACCTTCGATCGCCAAAAAAGATAAAAATTCTCCTATCCGCTTAGAATTTGATTCCGAGCACCCCCATGGCCAAATTGAAACAAAAGGAACGACGAATGAGCTGAAAACTGCGGGCAAAACTGAAATCTCCTCCGATGAGCCCTTTCCCGTTTTCTGTTTTGTCCAATTTCTCCACCATTGTGTTCACCATTCTATTTTTTACAGGTTAATTGAAGAAAAATGTCCAGCTGCGAAGGTGAGCTGACAGACCCGTCGTACCGGAAAATTTTGCTGTCAGTAAATTTCTATTTTTTTGACTTTTTCAGTTAATCGAGACTTCCTAACGTATTTTCTTATAGGGATTGGTCTAAAACCGGCCGAAACTGGCCAAAAATGGCCAAACCAAGGTAAACTGTGGCCACGGACGGCAGTGCCACAGTGCCAGAATTCTGAAATTGGCCGACAAAGATTTTTAACATCGATTTTGGATTTTTTGGGGATATTTTAAAGTACGTAAAGTGTGTTTTAATCTCCGCAGAAAAATTCAGGAAACTTGGAGACCGGTAGTAGACGCAGTAGAAAGTTCGGTGTTTCGGATACTGATTCGAGTAAGAATCCCTCACCTTATTCTCTGTTATAAAATTAAAACTTAATAATCGGTAATGTGGTATTTTGTATAATTTAAAAAATTTTGAGAATAATTACAGGTTACTAATAAAGCCGAAAATTAGTTAGTCATTTGTTTGTTGTCATGTTTAACTAATTGTTGAATTTAAAACTTTAAATATATGATGATATACTAGAATTGTTAAATGATTCAATTGTAACTCCTTGATATATCTATATATATATATTGCTTGTCTTACGTGATTTACGGTTGATTAGTGAAATTGGTAATTGATATGCAAACGAAAAATTATTTGGTCATGTAAATTAATGAAAGGTAGCCTTACTGGATATGCTGAGAGATGGTGGTCGGACTGGGTATATAGGAAATCCTACCATGAACATTACCTCATACAGGGTATCGAAGAATGATATTTTTGGTGCTCATACTGGACGGGGTATAGGGACGGCCCGATTCACCCTCATACCGAACGAAGTATTGAGGGATGATATTTTTGGCACTCATACCAGATAGGATATGGGGATGACCGGTTTGTTGATAATATTTGATATGGTTTCACGCATAGTGAGACATCCCTATGGTCCCCCAGAAATATCAGTAGGCAAATAAAAATTGAAAGTTATTGTTCTTACTCATTTGAATATGAGATTAAAATGTTACTTGAGTTATTGTCTCTATAGGTCGATTTTGAAAATCTTACAACGGTAAATATATGCAATAAATAGTTTTTCTTATGATAAATGAATTTACTTAAATCAAGAGCTTCATTGGTTATTTTTATGTTTTTTTACCAATCTTCAATTTCTGTATCGGTGAGTAGTGTGATATTCTTACTGGGTTAGTGTAACTTACTTTTTCATTAACTATTTCAGATTAAGATGACCAAAACTCAAATCCCGATCAACAAGAGAGTTGTGAATAGTTTACCACCCGAACTCCTTTCAAAAGTTAGTGAAGGTCGTCCTAAAATGCTCAATATATTCCATTTTATTTATTTCTTTACTTTTTGTTTGTTTTTTTAGAAATGACATTCATGTAGTCCTATTGGACATTCTAAATTACTGTGTAAGAAATGTAAACCATAAATTTCATTGTTTCGCTTCCGCATTTAATTCATGACTTTATTTCTTTTTAAGTTTCGGATCTCTACAATCGTACCGACCAAGAGTCACCAAGTTGGAATGTGATTTGACACCATTTGTAACACTTTAGGTCTTAGCACCACTAGCTGAATAATACCTCGGACCTAAGCCATTGGTTCTTAAAAATTTAAACTCATGTTACTAGTATTGTGTAATTTCAACTTTTATATAAAACCGAACAATCACAAGTTTTTCTTATATGAAATTGAAATATACATAAACAACTTTGAGTTATTTATCTTTAAAATACTTATTCTTGTATAAGCATTAATATTGTGCAGCATAAGCCAAGACTACCAAACATGGAACTCAGCATTCAGGCATTGCAATGTATATAATGTACATGTTTTACTCATATGTTAGAGCAAATAAATTTTATTGAATCACACATGGGTGGCCGGGCAGGGCACTTCGATATTCTAGGAGTTTCCTTTATAATTGTCACACCATTCGTGCACTGCATACTTTATTTCAATTATAGTTAAGTGAATTTTATATGGTTTGTTAGTAAAGAAAAGAGCTTTGGAAGATGCAGCTATGCATTAAAAATACAATCTTTATGTGTGCATAATGTAAAGCATTTTATTTTACGCCACCACCACGAGTGGCCAAGCTGGATTGCTTTCTAAGTTAGTTGACATTGTATTTGTCACTTGTGCATTGAATATTTTATGAATCATTCTGCAGGATGCTAAATTACTTTATTTGTAGATAATGTTCTGATATGAGGTCATTAAAATACTTATATAAGGAGTTGGCATGTTAGTGTGGGAGATATTGCTTAAACATTGCACAGGAATCATGTAGATCCAGATCTTAAATATGTTACCTTCCGTTGAATATGGAGAAGATAAGATTCCTTATTTCTCCTTATGTCCTGTTTCCTTTTGGTACAGAAAAGAAAACTATCGAAGGCACACTCGTGCATGCTTATAAACAATTCATTCTTGCTAATACATTATTAAACTTTTTTGTTACATGAAAATGAATAGGCATCCATCTTATATCCATTTTAGAAGATTTTCTTCCGAGTCTTGTGCGTACAAGGCCCGATCATAGTGTCTCTAATCTCAAAATTCTTTCCTGTCAATTCTTCATTCATGCTGCATGTTCTACTTTAAAATTTTGAAATTCTCAGGTTTAAAGAAGCTGTTCAGAGCATAGACTTGGGTTTAAAAAATTTATATTGAGCAAACAAAAACCTGGAAAATTTATACCTGATTCTAGACATATCCATAAATCACTGGAGCTAGCAACCACATCTAGGAAATCCAAGTCAGTGATACATTGAGACCTTGAAATTGATTGCATTCCAAGAAATAGGTAAGACTCAAAAAGTATGCTTCCTCATTTTTGCTGTTACATAGAATAAATGGTTTGAGGATGACAAAGGTGTAAGGTGAATCTTTCAACAGTCAGGTTTGGATAAGAGAAGATTAGTTAAACTAAACCTAAGTAGGGATGAACAACTGTTCAGAACAGGACCTGGTAGGATTGGTCAAGACTGGATTGAAACCCAGTTTGAAGAAATTTATGGATCAAACTGTACAAAAGATTTTAGGATTAAATATATTAAGTACTCAAATATATATACATCAAATACATGTATGTATACAAAATATATAAATACACATAATATGTATACGTGTTATTATATTAACTTTCATTTATATTTTTTTTTAGAAGAAAATTTTTATAAATCCCAACTTGTCTCCTTAATCTCTAATCTCTTATCTCTTGGTTCAAGGACCAAACTGGATAGTGTTCTCTCCATACCAGATTTTGTTTACCCATAGATCTAAGCACTAGCTGTCCAACAACTTCTTGGATACAAACCACTGACTCTCAAAAGTTCAAACTTATGTTATTAGTCATATATGATGTGAGATGTTATGTGAATCTGAATATTTACATATTATTTTTATATGAGATCGGTATATCATAATCTTCACTATTCATGTCACAATGATGCACCTTTATGAATAAAAATTCATAATCATGCAAAAGTTAAATAAATCTCAACTAAGCTAAACATACGCATCAAACATTAAATAATTAGTGACACATTTGAATTCCTCAAGCCTTAAAAAAAATTAAACCTATCAAGTAACAATAATCTCTAAATTGAAAACCAATCTAAAGTGGATTTGTTTCAAATATCTACATCAAAATCTTTTGCCATTCATATCTCCCAAGTCCTTGTGTATAATTTACTCTTTAAAATATGAAAATAAAGATGAGATAAGCTCACAACTTAATGAATAATCACAAAATTCTAGATAGTTGGATCAAACATAATTGAATTGTTATAACTAAACAAGTTATATATAAAGTAAAAAAGACATAATAACAAAATAATTTTAAAACTTTCCGCAATCAATATTAAAGATCAATTTATTTAATATTGATAAAATTCAAATTAAAATCTCACAATTTTTATCAGTTACGACTACATTATATCTATGTAATAAGACCCAAAGTCATATTTAATTTTTATGGTGTAGATGATTTCTACATCCTAATATCAAAATCTAAAACTATATTTAATCCCTATGGTGTTAGTTCTATATTTAATCTTTATAGTGTAAGTTCAAAAGTAGCATATTTCTGAAAAATTCTAATGATTACTTCCACTAGAAATGTCAAATTATAACCAAAAAGAGAGTTCCAAAACAAAGTTATAATACTCTTTACTAAAACCAAATAACTTCATTAAATATCTCAAATTTTCACACTTCATAGAAAAAATAAGCTTAAATCTAAAGTTTATAATCAAAAGAATATAATATGCACTTTCGAAAAACTTATATAATTAATAAATAGTTTTAAAGCTAATAAAAAATTAGGTAATTAATAAAATTTATAATAATCTTTAAATATTTATAAAACACTAAAATCGACTTAATACTACTCAACTATAATGTTAAATTTAGAATTCTCAGTGAAATAAAGAATCAAATAAATATTCAAAAAAATCTAATAATGTGTATGCCTGTTGATAATAAGTCCAACATATGATCTTTCAGATCTAATGGGCAAGCAACTTATTGAATTGTAATTTAAAATTATCATATTGTTTAAAATTTAATACAAACTTATTGTTTATAAAATTTATAATTTTTTATGTACAATCTAATAAACTCCAATATGCACTCCATAATTTTTTAACCACGAGAGTATCGACTTTAGCATCATAAAATCGTTATTTGCAAATTAAGGTTTAGAGTTTCAAATTTGCATAAGACATAATTAGCTTTAAAATTTCAATTCTCTCAATAGAGACCAAATTAGGAAAGATTCTTAAATATTCATAAAATAGACATTAAACTCTAATTTAGATAAATAATCAATTAAAAAAGATTATAAAGATGAAGATTCGTAATTTTGCTGCCTAAATATTCATAACTAACTAACTCAATTCTCATTCAAATCATATAATCTTAGTTTCTATAAAAAATGTTTGTTGGTCGCCATAACTTTTTGGCCGAGCATTGGTCAGAAAAAGTGAAAATTCCACTGGAAAACCACTTCCATGGGGTTCATATTTTCCTAACATCTTAAAATCTTCAAAATTCATCACTCATTTAATTTTTTATCTTTTGATATTTATGAAAAATTTATGATGCATAGATTATAAATAATATGACTGAAATACATTATCACACGATTCGTATTCTATTGTAGTATTTTAACGTTTAAAAATTTATATTTGCCAAAAAAAATTCAAAAATATGACAGGAATATATTATCACACGGTTCGCATTCTATTGTAGCACTTAACTTTTGAAAATTCATGTTTGCTTAATGTAATCTAAATCATGTAATTTTAGTGTTCATAGAAAATTTATAAGATACAAATTGCAGATAAAAAGAAAATTTGAAAATGCAGCCAAAACATTACTGCGCACTAATTTAGGGTGGGTTTATTAGACTTAGCCCCTTGTTGCAGACCTTTTCTTCTTCCTCTCCTTTCTTTTTTCTCTTCCCTTTTTAGGATTTCAGAATCTTGTAATTAAACTCTAACAATTAAGTTATATATAGGATAGTTTCTTTAATAATTACAAAAAGACCTAATCATTTATACTAAATTATGAATTAACTTATAAATTTTATAAAATGTAAGTACAATTCTATGATTAAATAATAATTATTTATTTTCTTGAACTAAATATTACAATTTAAGTCATTGATATTCTAAATGACTCATAAAGTTTAAGATGTACTAACTTTAAATTACATAATTGTCACATATCTAATATCGTTTATAATAATTTAGGTCAAATATAAGCGATCTAAAAATTTTTTATATTCAAACCATCATTACTAAAAAATTCAACCTCAATTTTAAACTTAAGTTATTGATATAATATAACTTGAACTTATACATGAACTTGAAAATCACGTATTTTTCTATATAAAGGATCAAGATATCATATGACATTATTTGTATTTAATTGATGGGCACTAGTCTCTTCTCCCATATATGTGAATTAGCAAACAACAATATTCTCTTATATCTAATAACTAAAATTTTTATATTTCAGTCGATAATACCTAAAATATTCGTCATATCATTCAAAAAATTTTAACTTTTTTTCAGATTTTTCATGTTTCTATTAGATATTTTGAAGAAAGTAGCATCAGTTATTAAAGCTTCAAAAAAAAACTTTAAAAAGATTGAGGGAAACTGTAATATTGAGTCATAGCTTGGCAAGGCCAAGTATTTCTATATCTAAATGACTGTTAACATGTATAGTTTGTTTATGTACAAATATCAGTTACATATGTTCAATTCTCGTTGTTGAAGATGTTGAGGATTGAAACTCTAGCTTTGACTAAAGCACCTAAAGAGGCACTCAACTCCTTCAAGATCTTCGACACACAGCTCCAAGTTTTGCAGCTTGCCTTGCGGGTTCTCAGTTTTTATGACGTCACCCGATTTGCATCCAATGAAGGACCCCAATGCTGAATCCACCAGACCAAATTCGTTTTCATCTTCTTCCTCGCACGTTATTCTCCCGTTGCTCATCAGCTTGGAAATTAATGACCAGTTGCTGGTGAGCTTCGCTTGTGCCTTTGATCCACATACAGGAGAACAATGATTCAAATACAGTGATATTGACTTCTGCTACCTCTTTCAACAATTCAAAATTTTCATCATCTTTTTCAAGCATGTATTTATTTTCTAAACCCTTCAAGCTCTTCAATGCTTTGTGGATCATCTTCTTCACAGTCTTCCTAGAGGCTAAGAATTTCCTGACCTCATCCACAATTCCAATTTCACCACTCCTTTTTCTTCGGGTGGCTGATTGAAACTCATGTATGGTTTCCTTTGTTTGCCACAAGGCATCCTTGGCACTGCTGCACAGATCCAAGAGCCTAAGAGATTCATCCAACACTTGATCAACCAGCACCTTGTGGTGCTCCTGGCTGAAAGCTTGCTGAGTCAGAGGCAATTGAAGCAACTTATCAACACAGTCATTCAAATCTTGGAGGCCACTTATTTGTCGGCTTATAGATGATGAAGATATAGAGGTGGCCTCAGAGGATCTTAGTCTGCTCAAGTACTCACCGACTTCTAAACTGAGTGAGTGTGGCCTAGAGGGCAAGCTGTTGGATCTAGCATGGTATATTGACTGGGTTCTTAAAAGAGAGGCAGCCATTTTTCCTTAGAGGTCAAAAGGCTTTGCAGTTTCAATGTAGAGTATGTCTTGTTACCTTTTCTCCTTGGCATCTTCTCAATATATATATATATGGATATAATGAGAGGAAGAGACATACAGAGTCGTATCTTCTTTTATATTCAATAGATGGCAATATATTTGAGATCTAGATCTTCATGCTTCCTGTGCAATGTTCAACCAATGTCTTCCCGCCACCACCTTGCCAACTCAACCTATAATTATTCTAAGGGAAAAGAATCAGAGCAGTATCTGCAAATAAAATAATTTAGTAGCTGCAGAATGATTCATAAACTATTCAATGCACGAGCGACAAATACAATGTTACCTAACGCACAAGGGAATCCAACTTGGCCACACATGGTGGTGGCGTATAATAAAATGCTTTATATCGTGCACGATTAAAGTTGGTTATCTTCACCTATAATATATATAATTCACTTTAAACAAGTACAAAATAAAATTTACGCAGACCAGCTTGTCCTGTGTTCCTATAGTATAGGAGAGCTCTGCCAAGCTACTCGTGTGTGATTCTGAAAATATATTTGTTTTAGAACACGAGTAAAACATGTATCATATATGCATGGAACTGGAAAGATTATTTCACAAAGTTGTACTACCTTAAAGTATAAAATTTCTTTTCAGCCTTGTGCACAAAGGGCCCAAGTTTATTCCATGTTTGAACATCAACATATGAGTATTTTTTAATATTAATTGTATTTAGAAAACATTAATGTTTTCTGAGAGAATTAAGAATCTGTGCGCTGTTGGTCCAGATTAAATATTGATTCTACATTATCTCTCGTCTTCTTTATATTCAGTGAATAGTAAGATATTCTTCGTTTGGATCTGTATTTTACCTCAGTGGTGCTTATGTAATCTCATCACCATCAGCTTCAAGTACATCATGTCAGAACAATATCTGTAAATACAGTGATTTGGCATAGAATGATCATAAGACATGCAGTACAAAAACGGCACATACATTTCACCTGATATATAAGGAAACTGTACCCATGTTATGTAATTCCTCACTAAATGAAAAATAAAATAAACAATACATGAATATTGTTTCATCAGTGAAACAATATTCATGTATTGTTTATTTTATTTTTCATTTAGTGAGGAATTACATAACATGGGTACAGTTTCCTTATATATCAGGTGAAATATTGTTTCACTGATGAAACAAAATTATGTAGGACAGTCTGTGCAGCATCATGCGAATAACATAGGGCCTTCTCCTGCCACAGATATGCTTGTATACTGTTCGTTAGCATGTAATTAAAATGGCTAGATTATATACATGGACTTCATCAAAATTTTCCAAATAGCTATGATATATACGTTTACAATCAAAACACTGATCATATATTTGAAATTCTTTCTAGTCAAATCTCCACCTGCATGTTTTACTACTAAAATATGTAGATAGATGTTTTATTAGAAGTTTAATTATTATGGAGGCTAACAGCTTCCAGATGCTATGCATGTAGAGAGATTGTGGAGAACTTTCTTTGCTCTGTTCTTCCCCTGTTTTGCTAACTATTCATTCACAAGTTGAAATAACATTCTTCTTTCTTTGTCAAATTGTTTGCACTGCTGTATTTAAAGATTTAAACCTACAACATCAGTTAATAGCTGCTACTATTTCATATTCTAAAACGATTTACCTGTTCATCAGTCATGGTTTTACTAAATGGAGAGTTGAGAGATAGTGTTAACCACAAAGGTCCATAAAGGAATTGACAGAGAGGGAGTACAACAATAACTCAAACACTACCATTGTGACTGCTATGACCTCTCTCGACAAACTAATAATATAACAACTTTCAAAATCCTTGTCCTGTGATTTGTGAACGGTTATGGTAAATTGGAGAGCTTGAAAGAGTGGCATCCATTTTTCCGTAGAGTGAGGAAGCTTTGATATTTCAATTTGCCACTCTGTCCTGTGACTTGCTCCCTGACATCTGCTCAATGTATACCATGGAGTGGGAGAAGCATGAGGAATTTCATCTGCTTCAAATTCAATTGATACTAACATGATTTTAATCTGGATCTAAATGCAATTTCAACTATCTTCATGAAATGTCTCCCCAACATCAGTTCGTCAACTCCTCAAACAAGTATTTTAAGGACCTCATATCAGGAAAAGAAATGCCAAAGAAGGAATATAGCATACTGTAGAGTGATTTGAAATGCACGAGTGGCGTTTACAATTTTTTGAAACATAGACAATCCAACTTGTTCTTTCTCCCTACTACAAACCTTTGATTGGTGCACTGGATTAAATTATCTTGACAACTGATGATAAAATTCATCATCCATAGCCCACGAGATAGACATGCCTTCCTAGCTAGACATGATTTTGTTGGTAACCATGACAATTGGGGAGGCAAACAAATTAGGTTAATCCCATTCTGCACATGCATCAAAAGGATTATTGTGCACATATGGGAATTACATAATTAAGTGCACATGAAAAATACATTTATATGTCATATATAGATTATTTTAGAGAAAGCAGGTCAACTTTCAATTTGCAATTATAGAATAGTTTATGAATCAGATAACTGCTGGGGTAGGCAGGAACATTGCATAAACATCGCTGACAGTATTTTGATCTGACCTAAAATGATGCCACTAGTAGTTGATAAACAAAGCTGATTAGATTCCTTATGTCTCCACCACCCTGACATATAAATTGAAGAAGACCAAGAGGAAAGAAAGTGAATTCTCGTAGAAGACTGAAATTTATTCAACTTCTCATACAAGGCCTTCTTGTTTCCACCAAAAATGGCTGCCTCTCTTTTAAGCAGACAACCTTCTTTCCACACCCGATCTAACAGCTTCCCCTCTAGACGACACCCTCTCACTTCACAAATTGATGAGCATTTATGCAGAGTAAGATCTTCTAGATTAGCCTCTACATCATCATCATCAATAAACAATAAACTAAATGATCTTCAGGATTTGCATGAATGTGTTAATAGGCTGCTTCAGTTGCCGCTCACCCAGCAAGCCTTAGCCCAAGAACAGTACAGGAATTGGGGTGAAGCTATTCTTGATGGTTCCCTTAGGCTCTTGGATGTCTGCTGCATTTCAAAGGACTTGTTGCTGCAAACAAAGGAGAGTACACATGAACTTCAATCCATTTTGCGGAGAAGAGGTGGTGAAGTTAGTAAATGCATGGCCACTAGGAAGACCATCATGAAGGCAATCAACAAGGCCTGGGAGAATATCAAGGCAACGGAAGCTAAAAGCAGATTTCTTTCTTCCACAGACAATGAGAGCATGGCAGTAGTTAGTACATTAAAAGAAGTGGAATCTGACACCCTTTCTTTCTTCGAATCGTTGTTGTCCTTTATGTCGGGTAACAGGTTTCAATCCAAGATAAAAGGCTGGCCTCTCGTTTCCAAGTTAATGCAACCCAAAAGGATCATGTTTGAGGAATCAGATTCAGAAGTTAATGAATTTCAGAAGGTGAACACAACACTAAACAGTCTCGTTGGCCACAGGTCAATCAATTTTGAAAAATTGAAGCATAGTGAGAATTTGCTAAATCAGCTCAAAGACCTGGAATTGTGCATTCAAGATCTAGAAGACAGCCTTGAATGCCTGGCTAGGCATTTGTTCAAAACTAGAGTCTTCCTTCTCAACATTTTGAACCACTAGCTTAGGAGATCATGTACTTATATTTTTTTCGCATAAATGGTGTATACATGTACATTACTCTTTTCATACTAAATACAGTGACCTTGAGATGCCACTGGGACTTTTCGATATTCCATTTCAAGTTTTCTTCAATTTATTGTCTCAGGAAAGAAAAAATTAAGGAGAAACCACTTCAAAGCATACTGAGAACTATTCCAAGAAAGCAGTAACATGGATAAATCAAGACTAAAGAAAAACGTGATAATATTTTTATCATTGATTTCAATCATGTATTGGCTTTTCCAAATCTCTAGATAACAGATTAGCTTCCAAGTTTTGTAATTAAACTTTATTCCGAGTGTGTAAAGATTCCCTTTGTCTTGACTAGTAAGATCAAGAACAAATCGAAATAGATGACTTCCATATGAACTCTCCATTTCACATGCTTTTAAATAATTAACAATGTGCTAGTGTCTTCCTGTTAGGGGGATACCACCTAAACCTACACGCTTTGGCTTCTAAGTTTTTAATATTCTGTTTTTTGTTCATTAACTTTTGATGAGGTTGGACAGCTAGAGGAAAGGATCTTGTCTACTCCTTGAAAGGCAATCAGTATATTGATGATGTTGCTAATTAACCAATTGTTGATGGGATGAACTCAGTGGATTCAAATTATAGATGGTTTTAGGGATCATTTTGTAACAACTTTGTAATATTGAACATGGCTTCAGAGTACATAACATACTACTTTTCTCAAGCTACATGATCACCAACTAACAAGAGACTAATTAGAGAATTGTATAATTACAAAAGCCAGCGCTTTCTCTGTTTAAAGGTTCTGTTCGATAATGACAATTTAACGAGAAACCTAATGCGGAAAAGTAAAACAACACAAGAAATTTACGCAATTCAGTCAATGTAGAAGGCATACAGAAAAATATGAAGATTACAACTTCCTCTCATGGCTAAATCCTAGATCCAGTCTACTCCAAAACCGTTTTTTGAAAAGATACTATTTCCTGACACTTAATTTGGTAAAAAATAAAATTAGGGTAGGTTATAACTGAAGGAATACATGGAAAGTAGAAATGAAAATACAACAACATATTCCATGTATGGAGATCTTGCCTGCCTCCTGCACAGCAATCACACCAGAGACCTGAAACCTTGAATCGTTTAATAAGTCATAAATGTTTGCACGTGTATATGCACATGTACACAATGGTTCTGGCCTTAGAAAGGTGGGTTTTGTCTTCTATTATATCATAAAGAAACCATTTTAATCAATACCCCTCGTGCAGTATTCCTATATTATATGGAACCAACACGTTTGGTTCTATTAGTTTTTAATAATTTGATGCTGAGTGGGAGACATGCATAAATAAACATTGCTGAGATAGGATCTAAATCCAAATCAATATTTTTCTACTAGTGCTCCATAATTGAAGAGGAAGAGATTCCTTTTTGTCTCTGTTAAATTTAATGATTTTTTATCTGCTTAAATTTCAAATTTAAATTTAAATCAACCGTGAAATTGTTTCACGGTTGGATACGCAAACACCATGCAACGTGTATGCATGGATTTTGATTTTTTTTTTTTATCTTATCACTTGGTTGATGTAATCTGTTTCCATCATTTTTGCATTCTTATATATACAAGAATGAAATAAGAAGAAATATAGTTTTCTTCTCCAAAAAAAAAAAATACAATCCATTTGAAAATAGCAAAACACAGGATATCGCATAACCTTGTTCTGTTTTGCTGTCTCTCTCTCTCATCAACTTTCTCTCTCTAAGTTCGCTCATCCACAGAGCTTCCTTTGACGTTCATTTACTTACGATCAACAACTGGTATCAGAGCTAGGTTCTTAAGGAACCAGAAAATTAACATATCCTCAAAGAACCCGATGACATCCACTAGAACCTCACCTCCCCCACACTTCAGCGGAGAAAATTACCATGTATGGGCAATCAAAATGAGAGCCCATCTGAAAGCCTTAAGTCTGTGGGATGTAATTATGGATGACAGTGATCCCCCTCCGCTAGGGGACACTGCCACTTTAAACCAAATTAAAAGGCACGAGGAAGACAAGGCCAAGAAACCAAAGGTTATTGCTTGTCTTTTCTCGGCTGTCTCGGATAGGATATTTTCAAGGATTATGAACTTCGAATCACCAAAGGCTGCTTGGGAGAAACTGAAGGAAGAGTTCGATGGGGCAGTCAGAAGCAGGAAGTTGAAAATCTTAAGACTGAAGAGTGAGTTTGCATTACTCATAATGCAAGAAAATGAAACAGTGAAGGACTATGCCTCCAAACTCTCAGATGTAGTAAACAAAATGAGGCTGCTTGGGGAGGATTTTCGGAATCAAGGGTAGTAGAGCAGATTCTTATCAGCTTATCCCCTAAATTCGAGTCTAAAATCTCAGCCTTGGAGGAGCTTGTCGACATTGAATCTATCTCTTTGGCTGAACTAATAAACAAGCTTCAATCTAGTAAGCAGCAGGTAAATATGCATGTTCGACAACACACCGAGGGAGCCTTAATTTTAACACAGATAAAAGGAAACTCTTCAATACATAATCAAGGGAGAAGGAGTGAAGGGAATCTAACTGGAAATCAAAATTCCAGTAAGCAAAAGAAATATCCTCAATGCAGCATTTGTTCCTTGACAAATCACCCTAAAAATGAGTGCTGGTACAAGGGAAAGAAAACCGTTCGGTGCAACTTCTGCAAAAGGCTTGGTCATAAGGAGAAATTCTGTAGACAGAAACAGAAACAGGAAGGATTGCAGCCAAAGCAGGAACTACAGCATGCCAATGTCACCGAGGTGTCCAGTGAGCAACGCGCTACAATTCTCGTTGCTTCAAGTGATCAGTCAATGGAGGATGATACCCTCTGGGTGGTGGACAGTAGGTGCACCTCCCATATGTGCAAGGATGAGGCTCTGTTCGTGTCACTTGACAAAACAGACACAAGCCAAGTACGGCTTGGAAATGGTATATTGGAAACCATCAAAGGGCAAATGTTACATAGCCATTGAAACCAGAGAAGATAGGAAGTTTATCACTGATGTGAATTTTGTTCCTACTCTCTCACAGAATCTCTTGAGTGTGAATCAGATGACTAATTGAGACTACTCGATTGCGTTCAAGGATAATTGCTGTAGGATATATGATCATGAGGATAGATTGATTGTCTTCATCTACAAAAAGGATCAAGCCTACTCCTTGAAACTCAGAGAAGTAGTCGAGAAGGCCAATGTTGCCACTGTTACAGAAAGTGAGATATGGCACAGCCGCCTTGAGCATTTTCATGCGGCAGTGCTACAACAACTGCAGAAGGGATGCCTAACCAAGGACTTCCCAAACATTACAATCACTGAGTCAGTATGTGGTGCTTGGTGCTTGCCAGATGGGGAAGATGGCAAGGAATTCTTTGCCTTCGCAAACAGATTGGAGAGCAGAAGAGAGGCTAGCACTCATACACTCCGACATCTGTGGTCTGATGATAGAAAACTCCATGAGTTGATGCAAGTATTTTGGCTTGTTCATAGATAATTTTTCAAGAATGATTTGGGTTTATTTCTTGCAGAATAAAGCTCAAATCTTTGGTGAATTCAAGAGGTTTAAGACTATGGCAGAGAAGGAAAGTAGTTGTGTGCTGAAGTGCCTAAGGATAGATAATGGCCTTGAATTCAATTCCAGAGAATTCAAAAACTTTTGTTCTGAGAATAGAATCAAAAGGCAGCTCACGGCACCATATTCACCTCAACAGAATGGTGTCTCGGAGAAGAAGAACAGAACCATTGTGGAGATGGCAAGAAGCATGCTTACTCACAAGCACTTGCCTAAAGCTTTGTGGGCTGAGGCAGTAAACACTGCCGTGTTCCTGCTTAACATGCTGCCTATAAAGGCTGTGAAGGAGATGACACCTGCGGAGGCCTAGAGCGGCATCAAACCATCGACTAAGTACTTAAAGGTGTTTGGCTCCGTATGCTATTGCCATATCTCGGATAACAGGATATCAAAGTTAGAAGAGAAGGCTGAATTGGGAGTATTTTTAAGTTATAGTACTGAAGCAAAGACATATCGAATTCTAAGCTTGAAAACCAACAAGTTTATGATTCGAAGAGATGTATAGTGGACGAAAGGAGCTACTGGAATTGGGAGAAGCAGAAAGTCGAACCAGACTGTGTGACAGTAGAAGAAGAAAGGAGATCTCTGTCAGTATTAAACCCAATTCAGGCTGAGGAAGAAGATGATGAAGATTAAGAAGATGAAGCAGAAGGGAGAACAAAAATGAAAAGCTTAGCTGACATCTATGAAAGGTGCAGCTTTACTTCAAAGGAACCTTCCTCTGTTGAGGAAGCATTTAAGCAGCAAGAGTGGAAGCTTGTCATGGAAGAGGAAATCAGGATGATCGAGAAGAATAATACATGGTCTCTGGTAAAATCAAGTACAGACAAAAAGCCTATTGGAGTCAAGTGGGTGTTCAAGGTGAAACTGAATCCGGACAGGACAACAAACAAGCACAAGGCACGGCTTGTGGCAAAGGGGTACTCCCAACTTTCTGGAATCGACTACATATAAACTTTTGCTCCTATGGCCAGACATGAAACAATTAGACTCATGCTGGGCATGGCAGCTCAATTTGGATGGAGTGTGATGCATTTAGATGTGAAGTCGGCCTTCTTGAACGGTAAGCTCAATGAAGAAATCTATGTAGTGCAGCCACCAGGATTCATTCAGCCAGGAAAGGAGAAGCATGTCTACCTTCTTCGCAAGGCCTTATAGGGCCTCAAACAGGCTCCACGAGCTTGGTATGATAAGTTAGATACATATTTACTTCTCTGTGGATTTGAGAAAAGCAGCACAGAGACTACACTGTACGTGAATAGAGAAGAAGATAGGTTAATCACTGCAGTATATGTTGATAATATACTAGTGACAGACAGCAACAAAAAGAAGATGATGGAGTTCAAGCTGAAATTGGAAAAGGAATTCGAGATGTCTGATCTCGGGGAGGCTACTTACTTCCTAGGAATGCAAATTCATCAAAGCAGCTTGGGTATTTTCCTTTCGCAAGGCAAGTATGCCAAAGAGATTCTGAATAAATTCAACATGGATCACTGTAAATCAGTACCTACACCACTGGTATCCAACTTTAAGTTGTCAAAGGACGAGGAAGGTAGCAAAGTTCATGAGTGGAATTACAAAAGTCTGATAGGAAGCCTCTTGTATCTCACGGCTTCTAGACCAGACATTCTGTTTGCAGTAAGCTTGCTTTCAAGATACATGGCTTCACCGAGGGAATCACATTTACAGGCTGCTAAACATGTGCTTAGGTACCTGAAAGGAACCTGGAATCTTGGTGTTCAATACAAAGCAAGAGCTAAGAGTGGATTGGTTGGCTACAGTGACAGTGATTGGGCAGTAAGCGTGGAAGATGCACGTAGTACAAGTGAGTACTTGTTCAAAATTGGCTCCGGTGCCTTCTAATGGGTATCTAAGAAGCAAGATATTGTGGCACAGTCCACGGCTGAGGCTGAGTATGTAGCTGCAACTACAGTAGCTAACCAAGCAATTTGGTTGAGGAAAGTGTTCGATGATGTAAAGCTGGACAAATAAGGACCTACAGTGTTGTATGTAGATAATAAGTTAGCAACTACCATTGCGAAAAATCCTGTGATGCATGGGAGAACTAAACACATTAACGTTAAGTACCATACTATAAGTGAGGCTGAGAGAAATCAAGAAATCAAGCTTATACATTGCTCTACTGATGATCAACTTGCGGACATTCTAACCAAGCCCCTGTCTAAATATAAGTTTGAGGATTTGCGAGGAAAGATGGGCATTGGTGGAAAAATCATTAAGGGGGAGTGTTAAATTTAACAATTTTTTATCTGCTTAAGTTTCAAATTTAAATTCAAATCAACCGTGAAATTGTTTCACGGTTGAATACCCAAACACCATGCAACGTGTATGCATGGATTTCGGTTTTTTTTTTTTTTTGATCTTATCACTTGGTTGATGTAATCTGTTTCCATCATTTTTGCATTCTTATATATACCAGAATGAAATAAGAAGAAATATAGTTTTCTTCTCAAAAAAAAATACAATCCATCTGAAAACAGCAAAACAGAGAATATCGCATAACCTTGCTCTGTTTTGCTGTCTCTCTCTCTCTCATCAACTTTCTCTTTCTAAGTTCGCTCATCCGCAGAGCTTCCTTTGACGCTCATTTACTTACGATCAACAGTCTCCCTTAACTTGTTATATACTGAAGAGAGGCAAAGAACAGAAACCAAATTGACAAGAAGTAGGTTTAGCAACATTCATCTTCTAGGCCTTTCTTTTTGTGAGAAATGGCTGCCTACCATGTTCGCTCCAACAGTTTGCCTTCTACACCACATCCTTTCTTCTCACAGATTGAAATAAATTTGGGCAGAATAAGGGCCTCAGAAGGCACTCCATCATCCTTATCATCAATAAACCACAACCTAAGTGGACTTCAGGATTTGCATGATTGTTTTGAGAAGTTGCTTCTCTTGCCTCTAACCCAAAGAACATTAGTACAAGAGGAACAACCAAAATGGAGTGACGCATTGTTGGATGGATCTCTCAGATTGTTGGATGTATGCAGTACTGCTAAGGATTCCTTGCTGCAAACAAAGGAATGCACGCAAGAACTTTTGCCGATCATCCGGAGAAGAGGTGGAGTTGAAACTGAGGCTAAGAAATTCCTAGCCTCAAGAAAGGTGATTAAAAAGGCAATCCACAGGGCCATTGGGAGGTTGGAGAGTATGCAAAAGCAACGAGAACTTTCTTCCTCGAACGCAGACCAGGAGACAATGGCCACAGTTAGCATGTTGAGAGAGGTGGAAGCAGTTACTCTCAATGTATTCAAGTCATTTTTGCTCTTGATCTCAGGTTCAAAGCCTCAATTAAAGCCTAGTAGGTGGTCAGCAGTTTCAAAACTGACGCACCTTCAAAGAGCAGCCTGCAAAGAAGAAAATGCAAGTGAATTTGGAAAGGTGGTTGGTGTATTACGATCTCTCTGTGCTGTCGAAAGTGTGCAAAACCATCTGAAAATTTTGGAGTTGTGCATTCAAGATCTGGAAGGAAGAATTGAGTGCCTATACAGACAAATGATCAAGACTAGAGTCTCTCTTCTCAATACTCTTAGTCACTAGCCTAGAATAGCAAGACACTTGCATCTATATATAAACCAAAAGTGAAAGATATCGTCCAATTCATACAAAATTTGATGCACTAGTTTTTGCCAAATATTTTGCTCCATTACTTATTTTTCCCTCTCTAAAGTGCAATATATTTATGTTCATATGCTGGTGCTTTGTGCTAGACTCATTTGCACATTAAACTAAAATTTTCACTTAGATACTTTTCAGATTCTAATTGCACATATTATGAATGAAATAAGTTTAAAAAAAAAAAAAGCCTAATGTCCTAAATCTAAAATAACCAATTAGTTTAACATTACCAAGTAAATTAGTTTTCAAGGATCCAAATCTCTATATTTGCATCTTCTTCTTCTCAACAATGTTTCTTCTTTTTTCTTTTTTCTTTTTTCTTTTTTTTCTGAAATAAATATTTCTTCTTTTTCTATAAGAAAAATAAAAAAAGTTAGTTTATTGACAAAGATACTTTAATTTATTAGCAAAAATAAACTTCAATGTGGCAAATTTATCACTTTCTAAAGGTGTCAAAAATACTGGTCCAAGTAAATTGATATGCACAAGCCAGATTTAAATCAAAATGCTTAGCAGGAAAGAGAATACTCTTAGCTTTTATAGAGAGTGGTGTCAAGGTCGATGTGAGGGAATTGCACCTTGACAATGTCTCAATCTTCCTACGTGGTTTCCCTAGAAACCATTCTGAGCCACTTCACCAATACTTGTTCTATGTTTGTTCCTCTGCAAGTGATGGTCCTCCTTTGCAGTATTTTTCCTGGCTCTACTTTTACTTGGCCTTCTGAATCCATAATTGACAGTGAGTTGTTCTCTAGGTTAGCATCTCCTTCATACCTCTTCAATTGTGACACAAGGAATACGCATGAATTCTGGCTTCCTGAGGCAACTTCAGTTGTTAGTAGTTGGTTTAAAAATAATGTAGGAGGAAATTGCAGTAATTTTTATTTCATTCAAGACCAGTTATTTATACAAAAGAAATAACTAATTTCTTACTTTTAATGCCTAATATCTGCATTATTATATTTGAAAAAATTCAAAAATATTAAATAAAATCTTGTAAAATTTTATTCAATATCTGCTGTAATTCTAATTTTTAAAAGTTTATTTGCTGAAACTAAAATGCCAGTTGTTCAACACTCCTTGGCATTTTTGTTACAGACACTGATCATTTTCCTAAGAATTTCAAACTTTTATCTAGGCAAACCCTTTATAAGTATATCAACATGTTGATTATTTGAAGAACAATGAATCAGTACTACTTTATTGAATTGTTAAACTTCTCGTGATATATTTTATTCTGCTATGAAATACAGAATTTTTTAAAATTGACATCGCTAAAAAATTGTCACATTTGATTTCAGTTGGACCTTTTTGTTAATATCTAAGATCCATTAAAAGTTTCTTTAACCAGATAGCTTAATCACAACAGAGGCGGCAGCAATATATTCAACTTCAGTTGTTGATTGTGCTGGTGTTTCTTGTTTCTTTTAGCTCCATGTGAAGATAGCAGAACCCAAAGAGAAAAGATTTCTAGAAGTGTTTTTGAAATCATCTAAACAGCTTCTCTAACCATTGTCAGAATATCCCAGCAGCTTCACTTCTTTATTTTCTGTATTTATATATAATTCAAGATCTATGATACCTTTTAAATACCTAAGCATTCTTTTTACTACTGAAAAATATTTTTCAAATATAGAATGTATATATCTAGATAAAATACTCACAGCAAACATAATATCAAGTCTGGTTGCTGTGAGACATAAAAGACTTCCAATAAAACTTCTATACAAGCTTTTATTAACCTTCTTTCCATCAACATCTTTACTCAATTTTTCATATGTAGATATTGGAATACTCATAGGTTTGCAATCTGTCACGTGAAATTTCTTTAAGATTATGCTAAAAAAATATTGCATCAGTCTTAAATCTGTTATTTCGAAAGACTCATTCATTTGAGCTTTAAATGATTGGATAATTTCAAGATTTTCTCATGTTATTAGCATGTCATCAACATATAGGGAGACAACCAGAATTTTTTCGTCTGCTTCTTTGACATATAAGGTTGCCTCACTATTACTTCTTTTGAACCTAAACTGCAATAAATAATTGTCTATTCTCTTATACCAAGCTCTTAGAGCTTGTTTAAGACCATAAAGGGTCTTCTTTAACAAATAAACATAATTTTCTTTTTCAGAAATTATAAAACCATCAAGCTGCTCAACATAAATTTTTTCATCAAGAAGGTCATTTAAAAATTTAACATCAAGTTGATGAATCTGTCATTTTTTAAATGCAGCAAAGGCAATAATTAATCTGATAGTGTCATACCTAACAACTGCAGCAAATATTTCTTGGTAATCGACTCCATGTCGCTGCACATATCCCTTGGCTACAAGTCATGCCTTGCGTTTGAAGATTGAACCATCATAATTACGCTTTGTTTTAAAAACCCATTTGACTCTAATTATTTTTTGCTCTTCAGGTCTTTCAACAAGCTCTCATGTTTCATTTTGTTGATCATTTCAATCTCCTCCTACATTACTTTTCTCCAAGCTGGTAAAGTTTTGCCTCATAGAAATTGTTTGGTTTTAAAACAATAAAATTGCACCTCTGATATATTTCTTGTAAGGATCTGGTACTTCTGATAGATTCATCATCAAAAGTTTAACTATCTGCTACAGCCTGTGATTGGTTTGGCCCGTTATTGAGAACTTTAGTTTGCACTTTCTCAATATTCTCTCAATTCGAAGCTGTCATTTCATTAAATTTAACATCTCTACTCACAACAATTTTGTTAGTTTTCAAATAGTAAGTTATGTATCCCTTTGTGACAAGGCTGTAACCAACAAAAATTCTTTTTTCTGCTCTTTTATGAAGCTTGTCCCTCTTCTGTTATGGAATTTGATAGAAACAAATGCTGCTAAAAACTCTAACATGATGCACTGACGGCTTCATATTATGTCAAGCCTCATATGGAGTATTGTCTTTGAGAGCTTTGGTGGGTAATCTGTTTAAAAGATATACCGAAGTAGTTACAGCTTCAGTCCAAAAATGTTTTGGTAAATTTTTCTCAAAGATTAGACATCTAGCCATCTCCATCACAGTCCTGTTCTTCCGTTCACTTACACCATTTTGTTGAGGTGTGTAAGTTACAGTTAACTGATGTTCAATCTTTTCATCTCTGCAAACTTTATCAAATTGGGTAGAGTTGTACTCTATGCTCTTATCATATCTCAACGTTTTAATCTTCAAATTATTTTAGTTTTCAACGTAATTTTTAAATTATTAAAACATGTCATAGATTTCACTTCTAGTTTAGAGAAAATAGACCCAACATATTTTAGAAAAATCATCAATGAAGAAAAGAAAGTATCGATTATCATTCATTAATGAAACAGTCATGGGTCTGCACATATCAATGTGTATAAGTTGTAGCTTTTGGGAAACCTTCCAAGTTTGACCTTTTGAAAATGGTAGCTTTACATTTTTTTTCTCAATTGACAAGCATCACAATCATGAGATTCAGCTGCGATTTCTGGCATATTTTTAATAAGATTCTGCTTTATGAGTTTAGTTAAACTTCAATGATTGAAGTGTACTCCGTGCCATTGTCATGGTCCTGTTCTTCCGTTCACTTACACCATTTTGTTGAGGTGTGTAAGTTACAGTTAACTGATGTTCAATCTCTTCATCTCTGCAAACTTTATCAAATTGGGTAGAGTTGTACTCTATGCTCTTATCAGATCTCAACATTTTAATCTTCAAATTATTTTAGTTTTCAACGTAATTTTTAAATTATTAAAACATGTCATAGACTTCACTTCTAGTTTAGAGAAAATAGACCCAACACATTTTAGAAAAATCATCAATGAAGAGAAAAAAGTATTGATTATCATTCATTAATGAAAGAGTCATAGGCCTGCACATATCAATGTGTATAAGTTGTAGCTTTTGGGAAACCCTCCAAGTTTGACCTTTTGGAAATGGTAGCTTTACATTTTTTTCTCAACTGACAAGCATCACAATCATGAGATTCAGCTGCGATTTCTGGCATATTTTTAATAAGATTCTGCTTTATGAGTTTGGTTAAACTTCAATGATTGAAGTGTACTCTGTGCCATTGTCATGGTCATGTTCTTCCGTTCAATTACACCACTTTGTTGAGATGTGTAAGTTATAATTAACTGATATTCAATCCCTTCATATCTGCAAAACTTATCAAATTAGCTAGAGTTGTACTTCATAACATTGTCAGATATCAATATTTTAATCTTCAAATTATTTTGGTTTTCAATGTAATTTTTGAATTGTTAAAACACGTCATAGACTTTACTTCTAACTTTGCGAAAATAGACCCAATACATTCTAAAAAAATTATCAATAAAGAGAAGAAAGTATCAGTTATCATTTATTTATGAAACAGTCATGGGTCTGCACATATCAGTATGCATATGTTGTAGCTTTTGGGATGCCTTCCAAGCTTGACCTTTTGGAAATGGTAGCTTTACATTTTTTTCTCAATTGACAAGCATCACAATCATGGGATTCAGCTGCAATTTCTGGCATATTTTTAACAAGATTCTGCTTTATGAGTTTGGTTAAACTCCAATGATTGAAGTGTCCAAATTGTTTATGCCATAAAATTGAATCATTTAAATCTGTACCTGTATAAGCTTTATCCATATTCCAATCAACAGCAAAACTTTTCTCCTTCATTTTCACACAGAACAACCAACTCCATCATTATCAAAGATAATGCAATTTTTATTTTTAAACTCAAGAGAATAATCTTTCTCCAATATTTGCTCAACATTCAACAAATTTTGACTGAGTTCAAGAACATATAAAACATTATCAATGAGTTTAATACTTGTAGAAGTTTTTACTCCAACTATACCTTTGCTTTTTACTTCAAGAAGTTCTTCATTGTCAATTCTCACAGTGGTTTTGAAGTTTTAATCAAAATCTTTAAAGATTACTGCATCCAATGTCATATGGTTTATGCATCCGCTGTCAATGAACCAAGCGTTGTCGATATTTATACTACAAAAGCATGAGGTAGCAAATAGTTTCACCTCTTGAATTTCTTACTCAGTTACCTGTACTTGTAGACTATTTTGATGAACTTTAACCTTGCTTTTACATACTTTGGTGATGTGTTCAGGTCGTTTGTGATTGCCACATATTACATTAGGCCTCCACCAACAATATTTCTCTATATTAGTGGTCTCTTTGCAGTGCGTACAGGGAGCAAATTTTCTCTTGCTATCGTAAGCTTTCATTTTTTTTTTTAACTTATTGGAAAAATATTGTTTGCCATTATTTCCTTAATGATTTTGTGCATGAAAGGCTCCTTTAATAATTTTTTCTTACCACAAAACCCTTCTTTGTTCTTGTGCTTAACGAGCACTCATCAGTTCAGGTATTAAAATATTGTTGAGATCTTTGTACACATTTAAAGAGGAAATTTTGGACTCAAATCCCCTAGGAAGTATCACGAGAACCTTTTCCACAATTTTGCTATATGGAAAATCCTCACCAAGCAAATGGATTTGGTTGACTATGAAAAAAATTTTATTAGAGTATTTGTTGACAGATTCATCTTCTTTTATACTTAAAGTTTCAAAATTCCTTTTCAGATTTAAAATCTGCATTTATCTGGTTCTGTCGCTTCCTTGATACTCTACTTTTAGTCTATCTCAAGTTTCTTTAGCAGTCTTGCATGCCATGATTCTCGAAAAAAAATGAATCTGCCACCGAATTTTGAATAACAATCTTAGCTCTAACTCTTTTGGCTTTTTCTTCATAATTGTTTTTGATTTGTGCCAAGGTAGGATCTCTTGGCAGTGGGGGTATAAGTTTATCTTTTATTACAATCTTCCAAAGATTAAAGTCTTTTAAATATGTTTGTATCTTTAGTGACCAAATTTGGTAGTTTTTATCATTAAAGGTATGTGGAGCTATCAAAGAAAGGCTATTTGTCAGTTGACATTTTGGGTTAACTTTGATACCACTTGTTAGTTTAAAAACAATAATAGCTGACAGCAAAAAAAAAAAGATGTAAAAGGAAATTGCAGTTTTTTTTTTATTTTAGACTAGTTATTTATAAAAAAGAAATAATTAATTTTTTATTTTTAATGTCCAATATCTGCACTATTATATTTGAAAAAATTCAAAAATATTGAATAAAACCTTTCAAAATTTTATTCAATTATTATTTCCTGCTCTTTTTTAAAAAAAATTTATGTAAAACTAATTTTTTTAAACATATATGCTACAATTCTAATTTTTAAAAATTTATCTGATAAAACTAAAATGTCAGTTGTTCAATAATAGTCCACTGACTCGATTTCTTAAATAACATGAAATGGTGCATAGAATTAAGTGTCAATTTAGACATATTCTTACTGTTATGCTAAATTGACAATAGGATTGCAGTTTCAACAGCACCAAATCCTCTTCAATAAATTACCTCTCAATTCTTGTGTTGTCAGCAAAACTTTTCATAAGGGTTTATATAACATAAGTACAATTTCTCTTTGGTTAATAATTAAATAATAATTATTTATTTTCTTGAATTAGATATTACAATTTAAGTCATTAATGTTCTTATCAAGCCACACATCAAAATTACAAATCACCATCTAAATTACCCACAAGGTTCAGGATGTACTACTAGTTTTAAGTCACATGGTTGCCACATGTCTAATACTATTTACAATACTTTAGGTCAAATACCTTTAATCCGGAATTATTTTTGATTCAAACCACCAGAATTCAAAAATTTAAACTCAAGTTATAGATATTGTAACGGCCTCGGAAATTTAAAATGAAATGTATATTAAAAATATCAAATGCGGAAGCGAAGTCAAAAATTCGATTAACATCCCTTACACTAAAAACAAAAACGTGCTCACAAAATATAAAAGATCAAACTACCTAAATGAGAAACTTGAAAGTAAAAGCTACGAATATGACTATGGAGTCTTTAGGCGTCCCCTTCGTCGTCCTCCTGCGGAACCGGCTCGGGAACGATGTCTTCCTGATCTGAAATGATTAAATAAGGAATGAGCTACACTAGCCCAGTAAAAACATCACGATATCTCACGTCACGGAGGTAAAGGTGGGTAGAAAACACAAAAAGACCAATGGAGCATAATTTACAACAAATTCTTTTACCAATAATAAATCCTTCACCATCCACTTACCTCGATGGAATCCATAAAACAGTATACGAAAGCAATAACATTATCATCATCATGAAATCATATACGAACTGTGATACATAATACTTATCAAGCCTTTTGTAATTCAATCGTTACACAACATATTTTTCCTCTTTTACCAACCCACTAGTATCCATGGGATCCATAAGGGTCCCGCTACCCGTTAACCCTTAACACTTGAAATCATATTCCAGAGCCGTCCCCATACCCCGTCCGGTATGGGCGCCAAAACACATAAGATCTCCATACCCCGTCCGGTATGGGAGACCACAATCCTGGTAGGGTTCCCTACGGACTCGGTCCGTCCACCATCTCCCAGGATATCTAGTCAAGCTGACCACATTATACAATTACCCATTTACATAATCTATCATTCTCTTTTCCCTCAGTCAGCATCATCAATCCACATACAAACAAGCAAAACAGTAATTTATGCCAAACAGACAACATACAGCATCAATATCCCAGTCATTCAATCCATAATCGGTAAAACAGTAAAATATGCACACGAAACTATAAAATGAAAACATCAAACCTCATACTGCTTTTAAAACTGTAAAACATGGCAAATAACAATTAACCGACAACCACACTAAACTCGGGCTCCATTAGCGACCTTAAGCAATTTCACACATTCGTTGATTCATGAAATACCGTTTTATCATTATTGAACTTTAATACCGTGATAGAAAATAGGGTGAGGGGTCCTTACTCGTTTCGGGGTCCGAACATGGCTTCACAGTGCGCCTACAGGCTGTCCCTAATTTTCCCTGAATTTTTTCCGGGGAACTGAAACGCACTACTGGTACCTGTACATGTTCCAAAAAATCCCAAATTACGCCCAGGGCCCCTTTTTGGCCAATATCGCAATTCCGGCACGGCGGCTCCGCCGTGCTCCGGCGACGGCGCCGCCGCTTGCGGCAGCGATTAGCCTCGATTTGGCCGTTTCCGGCCGAATTCGGCCACACTTGCATCGATCCTTGCGATTAAACAATTCTAGGGCCCTCGGGGGGCCAAAAAATTACGGAAAACCGAAGCTTACCGGCGGCGGTGCTCTCGGGTGCGGCGGCTCTCCGGTGAAGTTCGTGTTTTGGTGATTCAGCTCCGATCAACCTGTAGAGAAAAGAATGGTGATTACAGTGATATAAAAATTGCATTAAACGGAGGCCGGGAAGGGCCTCATCGGAGGCAAAAACCGAGGAGGGGCGCAGCGGCGCCGCTGGGTTTCGGCCGTGTTTTTCGGCCGTTTGTCCGGGATTTTGGCTCCGATTTGGCCACAGGGGAAATCAGCGTGGAAAAACGAGTCGGGGGTATGAAATTTACCTCGATCGGCGGTCAGAAATCTCTCCGGTGCGGCAGCGGGTGGCGGCGGCCGGCTTCTGGTTCGTCTTCTCCGGCGAGGGCAGGCGGCTAGGGTTTTGTGGTCTGGTGTGGGGGTCTTATTTATACCCTTTTGCCTTTTGATCTCAGCCGTCCATTTTGATTTAATCTGGGCCGTCCGTTTTTTATTGAATCTGGGCCGTCCGTGCGATTGCATCTGGGCCGTCCGATCGCACGCTTGATCTGGGCCGTCCGATCGCGCATACGCGGATCGCCAACGTGGCCCGTCCTGGATCGACGTGGTCTTGCCACGTGGCAGGTCCCGGTTGGCCGGGACTGCTGACTGGGTCTGCTGACGTGGCTGCTGACGTGTCCTCTCCTTTTTTTTTTTTTTTTTTTTTCTTCTTCTTCAATTTCCAGGGCGCTACAGATATTATGTAACTTAAACCCATATATGAACCTAAAAATCACATATTTTCCTATAAAGAATCATGATATCATATGACATAATTTTTATTTATTTGATAAGCACTTATCTATTTCCCATATATATGAATTAGCAGGCAATGATTTTCTCTTGTATCTAATAGTTAAAATTTTCACGCTCCAGTTGATAATACCTAAGATATTCATAATACTATTCAAAAAAATTTTAATCTGTTTAGATTTTTCATATTTCTATTAAATATTCTAAAGAAAATAACATCAACTATTAAACATTCAAAATAAAAGTTAAAAAGATTGATGGAAACTGTACTATAGAGTCAACGGCCTTGCCAAATATTTCTATATCCAAATGATTGTTAGATGTATATTTTGTTTATGTACAAATATCAGTTACATATATTCAATTCTAGTAGTTGAAGATGTTGAGGATTGAAACTCTGGCTTTGATTAAGCACCTATAGATGCACTCAACTCCTCCTTCAAGATCATTGACACACAGCTCCAAGTTTTGCAGCTTGTGTTGCACATTCTCAGTTTTTATGTTGTTGTCTGATTTGCAGCCAAGGAAGGACCCCAATGCTGAATCCACCAGACCAAATTCGTTTTCATCTTCTTCCTCGCACGCTATTCTCCAGTTGCTCATCAGCTTGGAAAGCAATGACCAGTTGCTGGTGAGCTTTGCTTGTGCCTTTGATCCACATATAAAGGAAAACAGTGATTCAAGTACAGTGATATTGACTTTTGCTACCTCTTTCAAAAATTCAAAAGTTTCATCATCTTTGTCAAACATGTATTTAGTTTCCAAACCCTTCAAGTTCTTCAATGCTTTGTGGATCATCTTCTTCACAGTCTTCCTAGAGGCTAAGAATTTCCTGACCTCATCCACAATACCAATTTCACCACCTCTTTTTCTTCGGATGGCTGATTGAAACTCATGTACACTTTCCTTTGTTTGCCACAAGGCATCCTTGGCACTGTTGCACAGATCCAAGAGCCTAAGAGATCCATCCAATACTTGATCAACCAGTGCCTTGTGCTGCTCCTGGGTGAAAGCTTGCTGAGTCAAAGGCAATTGAAACAACTTATTAACACAATCGTTCAAATCCTGGAGGCCACTTATTTTTCGGCTGATGGATGATGAAGATGTAGAGGTGTCCTCGGAGGATCTCAGTCTGCTCAAATACTCACCAACTTCTAAACTGAGTGGGTGTGGCCTAGAGGGCAAGCTGTTAGATCTAGCATGGTACGTTGACTGGGTTCTTGAAAGAGAGGCAGTCATTTTTCTTAGAGGCCAGAAGGCTTTGCTTTCAACGTAGAATATGTCTTGTTATCTTCTCTCCTTCTTGGCCGTCTTCTCAATATATTTATGTATGGATACAATGAGAGAAAGAGACATAAGGAATCTTATCTTCTTTTATATTCAATAGACGGGCAATGTATTTGAGATCTAGATCTTCATGCTTCCTCTGCAATGTTCAACCAATGTCTCCCCACCACCACCTTGCCAACTCAACCAACAATTATTTTAAGGGAAAAAAATCAGAGCAGTATCTGCAGATAAAGTAATTTAGTAGCTGCAGAATGATTCATAAACTATTCAATGCACGAGTGACAAATACAATGTTACCTAACATACATCCAGCTTGGCCACACATGGTAGTGGCGTATAATAAAATGCTTCATATTGTGCACGCATAAAGTTGCTTATCTTCACCCATAACTGTATCTTCATCAGATTGTTTATTTACCTAATATAACATATATAATTCACTTGTAAACAAGTATAAAATAAAAATTACACATATCAACTTGTCCTGTGTTTCTATAGGATAGGAGAGCTCTACAGAGCCACTCGTATGTGATTATAGAAAATATATTTATTTTAGAACACGAGTAAAACATGTATCATATATACATGTAACTGGAAAGATTATTTCACAAAATTACACTATCTTAAGGCTTTATTTAGATAAATTTCAGTGATAGTTAATTAATATATAGTAATGACAGTAATTGAATAGCAATAATATAAGATTGTAATGACAAAATTTTTTTATGTTTGGATGATAATATATTAATGTATGTTAATGACATATTTTTATTTGGATGATAGTATGATATAATTGTATTTTTAGCTCAATTACTAATTTACCCCTACATATTATATGTAATAGTAAATGGTATAAAAGAAGTATATAGAGAAAAAAAATTATTTATCAATATAATTATATTTGTATTTAAATAAATAATTATTATACATAATTAAATTAAAATTTTATATTTAATAAAATAAATAATAATTATTTATATTATTACATTAATTTAATAAATTTTTAATTGTCATGACATACATGAAATTAATTAAATTAGATAGGGGTATAATGAAAAATAAATAGAATGCTCACCAAATACTACCAATATGGTGATTTAAAAATCCACTCCAAAATTTATCAGTTAAATAACATTTGTTATTTTTTCACGTCTGTAAAATATTATATATTAAAATTTTATTATTTATCATGATCCAAACAAAGAAAAATTTTATTATTTATCATGATCCAAACAAAGACTTAATGTAAGATTTCTTTTCAGCCTTATACACACAGGGCCCAAGTTTATTCCATGTTTGAACATTAACATATGTCAGTTTGACCACGTTTTCTGAGAGAATTAAGAATCTGCACACTGTTGGCTCAGAAAACTAAGAAGCTGCAGACTGTTGGTCCAGATAAATAATTGATTCAACATTATCTTCCATCTTTTTAATATTAAATGAATAGTAAGATGTTCTTTGCTTGGATCTGCATTTTACCTCAGTCGTGCCTATGTAGTCTCCTCACCCCAGCTTTTCAACTCTGTAAATATAGTAATATAGCATACTACACAACGAAGCATAAAAATTGTGGTGCACGAGTGGCATATGAATTGTCAGCTACATAGATGGTAAATCCTAAGACTACATCATGTAGTTTGTCATCTTCTAAACAATTTACTTTTTCTTTAAATATCTTCCAAATGGATAGTTGGGAGAAGTAATATCAACCATAAAGGTTTGGAAATTGACAGAGATAGGAGGAAAGTACTCTATGGTGGCAAAGTTTGATAAGGCTAATAATTTCTTTTTCAAAAGTTTGTAAAGCAAAGTGAATATCTAGGGTTGCAAAAAAAAACCCATTATAATACCCTAGTTTCAGATCAAAAATATATTTAATTGTTAAGCTCTATATAAGAGCTCAAGTTAGTTACTAGTAATAACTTGAGTTTAACTCTTTGAGAGTTAGTTGATTGGATCCGAAAGATTGTTGGAATAGTGGTACTTGAATCCAGATTTGTTACACGTAATATTAAAGTATATATTAGTTTAGTGACTTTAATTAATACATTCTTGCACCTTGTGAACTCTTGGATTATGATTTGTGATTGTGTGATGTGTGATTTTTGACGAGAACATCAAAAATTTGAACAGTGGAGATTTGTGATACCTTATGACTGTGTGATGTCTGAAATATTTGATCAATGTAGATATCAGTTACATAATTCTAAATGTAGTGGCTGGAGATGGTGAGGACAGAAGGAAAGTATAATACAGAGGAAAATCTTGAGAAGGCTAATAATTTGTGTATCACAAGGATAATTACATATGTAATATTTTATGTAAAATATGAGTCAAATCATCTTAATTCTAGTGGTTGAATCTGTTGAGGATAGAATCTCTGGCTTTCATTAAACACCTAAAGAGGCATTAAAGTCCTTCAAGATCTTGAACACATAAATCCAAGTTCAGCATCTTGCTTTGCAAATTCTCAATTTTTGTGGTCTCTTCGGTTTCGCTGCCCTTGGAGGAGCACAAAGCTGCATCCACCATAACAAATTCATTTACACTAGCTTCTGCCTCACATGCAATTCTTCTGCCGTGCATCAGCTTGGAAAGTAATGGCCAGTTGTCGCTGGGCTTTGACTGTGCCTTTGATCCAGAGATGAAGTACAACAATGGCTCAAATACTACCATAGTGACTGCTATGACCTCTCTCAACAAACTAATCATATAACAAGATTCATCATCTTTGTCTGATGTGTATTTATTCTTCAACCCCTGAAAGCTCTTCAAGGTCTTTTCGTTTGTCTTTCTCAGAGTTTTTGTAGTGGTCATGAATTTCCTTACCTCACGGGAATTTGTTATGTTTCCTCTTCTTCTGCTAATCACTGATTGAAATTCATGTAGGCTTTCTTTGTTTGCAACAAGGCATCCCTTGCATTGTTGCACAGATACAAAAAGCTAGAGAGATCCACCCAAAACTCCATTAACAAAGACCTTCTGCCGATCTTGGATGTAAGCTTGCTGAGTGAGAGGCAATTGAAGCAACTTATAAACACAATCAAGCAAATCTTGAAGACTGTTTAGTTGTTGTTTTTTGATGATGAAGAAGGAGAGGCGGGCTTCAGATACATAAGGTTTTGATGTTTCAATTTGCAACTCTGTCCTGTGACTTGCTCCTTGGCATCTGCTCAATATATACCATGGAATGGGAAAGACATGAGGAATTTCGTCTGCTTGAAATTGATATTAACATGATTTTGATCTGGATCTAACTGCAATTTCAGCTATGTTTATGAAATGTATTGCCAAATCAGCTCGCCAATTCCTCAAACAAGTATTTTAAGGATCTCATATCGGGGAAAAAAGGAGCCAAATAAGTTATATAGCTTACTGCAGAATAATCCATAAATATGTAATGCACGAGTGGCATTTACAATCTGTTGAAACATAGAAAATTCCAGCTTGCCCATTCTCCCTTTTACAAACCTGTTATTAGATTAAATTGTCTTGACAACTGACAATAAAATTCATCATCTGTAGCCCATGAGATAGACATGCCTTCCTAGCTAGACACGATTTTGCCAGTAACCAAGACATTCGACAATGCAAACAAATTAGTTTGATCCCCTTTTGCACATGCATCAAAAGGATTATTCTACACACATGGGAATTACATAATTAAGTGCATATGAAAAATATATTTATACGTCATATACAGATTATTTTAGAGGAAGCAGGTCAACTTTCAATTTGCAAATATAGAATAGTTTATGAATCAGATAACTGCTGGGGTGGCAGGAACATTGCATAAACATCGCTGACAGTGTTTTGATCTGATCTAAAATGATGCCACTAGTAGTTGATAAACAAAGCTGATCAGATTCCTTACGTCTCCACCACCCTGAAATATAAATTGAAGAAGACCAAGAGGAAAGAAAGTGAATTCTCGTAGAAGACTGCAATTTATTCAACTTCTCATACAAGGCCTTCTTGTTTCCACCAAAAATGGCTGCCTCTCTTTTAAGCAGAAAACCTGCTTTCCACACCCGATCTAACAGCTTCCCCTCTAGACATCACGCTCTCACTTCACAAATTGATGGGCATTTATGTAGAGTGAGATCTTCTAAATCAGCCTCTACATCATCATCATAATAAGCAATAAACTAAATGACCTTGTTAATAGGCTGCTTCAGTTGCCACTCACCCAACAAGTCTTAGCCCAACAACAGTACAAGAAATGGGGTGAAGCAATTCTTGATAGTTCCCTTAGGCTCTTAGATGTCTGCTGCATATCAAAGGACTTGTTGCTGCAAACAAAGGAGAGTACACATAAAATACGAACTGTTTTGCGGAGAAGAGGTGGTGAAGTTAGTAAATGCATGGCCACTAGGAAGACTCTCGTGAAGGCGATCAACAAGGCCCGGGAGAACTTCGAGGCAACAGAAGCTAAAACAGATTCTTTCTTCCACAGACAATGAGAGCATGGCAGTAGTTACTACATTAAAAGAAGTGGAATCTGCCACCCGTGCTGTCTTCGAATCATTGTTGTCCTTTATGTCAGGGAACAGGGCTCAATCAAAGATAAAAGGCTGGCCTCTCGTTTCCAAGTTAATGCAACCCAAAAGGATCATGTCCGAGGAATCAGATTCAGAAGTCAATGAATTTGAGAAGGTGAACGCAGCACTGCACAGTCTCGCTGGCCGCAGGCCAATCAGTTTTGAAAGATCAGAGCGCAGTGAGAATTTGCTAAATTGGCTCACAGACCTGGAATTGTGCATTCAAGATCTGGAGGAAAAACTTGAAAGCCTGGCGAGGCATTTGATTAAAATTAGAGTCTCCCTTCTGACCATTCTTAACCACTAGCTTAGAAGATCACGAACTTAAATTCTTCTGCATGAATGGTGTATACTTGTATATCACACTTTTGATAATAAATACAGTCACCTTGAGATGCCCATGGCACTTCCCAATTTTTCTTCAATTTGTTGTCTCAGTAAAGAAAAAAGTAAAAAGAAACTACTTCAAAGCATACTGGGAACTATTCCCAGACAGCAGTAACATGGATAAATCAAGACTAGAAAAAAATGTTACAAGATTTTTATCATTAATTTCAATCATGTATTGACCTTCTTAAATTCTAAATAACGGATTAGCTTCCAAGCTTTGTAATTAAACTTTATACCAAGCATGTAAGTATTCCCTTTGTCTCGACTAATAGGATTAAGAACAAATCAAAATAGATGACTTCCACATTAACTCTCCATTTCACATGCTTTTAAATAATGAACAATGTGCTAGTGTCTTCATGTTAGGGGGATGCCAACTAAACCTACACGCTTTGGATTCTAAATTTTTAATATTCTCTTTTTTATTCATTAGCTTCTAATGGGATTGGACAGCAAGAGGAAAGGATCTTGTCTGCCACTCGCAAGGCAATCAGCATACTGATGATGTTGCTAATTAACCAAGTGTTGATGGGATGAACTCGGTGGATTTAAATCATGGTTTTAGGGATCATTTTGTAATAACTTTGCAATGTTGGACATGGTTTCAGAGTACTCAATGTGCTACTTTTCTCTAGCTACATTATCTGCGACTGACAAGAGACTAACTAGAGAATTGTATAATTAGAAAAGCCAACACTTTCTCTGTTTGAAGGTTCTGTGCAACAATGAAATTTTAACAAGAAAAATAATGCAGAAAAGTAAAATGACACAAGAAATTTATGCATTTCAGTCAATGTAGAAGGTATAGATCTGAATTCCTTACAGAAAAATATGAAGATTACAACTTCCTCTAATGGCTAAACCCTATATCCAGTCTACTCCAAAACCGTTTTTTGAAAAGATACTATTTCCTGATATCTAATTTGGTAAAAATAAAATCAAGATAGGTTATAACTAAAGGAATGCATGGAAAGTAGGAATGAAAATAAAACAACATATTCCATGTATGGAGATCTTGCCTGCCTCCTGCACAGCAATCACACCAGAGACTTGAAAGCTTGAATCGGTTAATAACACATAAATGATTGCACGTGTATATGCACATGCACAAAAGGGTGCTGGCCTTAGAAAGATGGGTTTTGTCTTTTACTATATCATAAAGAAACCTTTTAAATCAGTACCCCTCGTGCAATATTTCCTATATTATATGGAACCAACACGTTTGGTCCTATTAGTTTTTAATAATTTGATGCTGAGTGGGAGACATGCATAAATAAACATTGCTGAATAAAGACCTAAATCCAAATCAATATTTTTCTACTAGTGCTCCATAATTGAAGAGGAAGAGATTCCTTTTGTCTCCCTTAACTTGTTGTATACTGAAGAGAGGCAAAGAACAGAAGGCAAATTGAAAGAAGTAGGTTTAGCAATATTCATCTTCTAGGCCTTTCTTTTTGTGAGAAATGGCTGCCTACCATGTTCGCTCCAACAGTTTGCCTTCTACACCACATCCTTTCTTCTCACAGATTGAAATAAATTTGGGCAGAATAAGGGCCTCAGAAGGCACTCCATCATCCTTATCATCAATAAACCACAACCTAAGTGGACTTCAGGATTTGCATGATTGTTTTGAGAAGTTTCTTCTCTTGCCTCTAACCCAAAGAACATTAGTACAAGAGCAACAACCAAAATGGAGTGACTTGTTGGATGGATCTCTCAGATTGTTGGATGTATGCAGTACTGCTAAGGATTCCTTGCTGCAAACAAAGGAATGCACGCAAAAACTTTTGCCGATCATCCGGAGAAGAGGTGGAGTTGAAACTGAGGCTAAGAAATTCCTAGCCTCAAGAAAGGTGATTAAAAAGGCAATCCACAGGGCCATTGGAAGGTTGGAGAGTATGCAAAAGCAACGAGAACTTTCTTCCTCGAACGCAGACCAGGAGACAATGGCCACAGTTAGCATGTTGAGAGAGGTGGAAGCAGTTACTCTCAATGTATTCAAGTCATTATTGCTCTTTATATCAGGTTCAAAGTCTCAATTAAAGCCTAGTAGGTGGTCAGCAGTTTCAAAACTGACGCACCTTCAAAGAGCAGCCTGCAAAGAAGAAAATGCAAGTGAATTTGGAAAGGTGGTTGGTGTATTACGATCTCTCTGTGCTGTCGAAAGTGTGCAAGACCATCTGAAAAATTTGGAGTTGTGCATTCAAGATCTGGAAGAAAGAATTGAGTGCCTATACAGACAAATGATCAAGAGTAGAATCTCTTCTCAAGGCAGATTTAAATAAAAAATGCTTAGCAGGAAAAAGAAAAGTCTTAGTTTCTATAAAGAACTGTGTCAGGTTCTTGCTCATTATGGGCTAAAAGTGAGGTCGGAAATAGAGAAAAGAGAGGGAGAGAGAGAAAGAGAGAGCGAGAGAGAGAGACAGAGGACAAAAGGGAAAAAGAAAGAGAGAATTTAGATGAGTTATTCCTTCATATTTTTTTTCATTACTTTTTTTAGTATTCACTGTTGCATAGATAAAAAATATTTAATTTCTATTTTTAAAAGGTATTTAAAGTGTATATATTTTATATCTTTCTATAATTAAATTATATAACTGTACTTAAAGAGATATCAGCTTTGAACCTTGATTATTGTAAATTACTCTAAATTAGTCTTTTGACTTTTGTACGTTCACTTATTTATTGAATCAAAAAATAACAGAAAAATATTTCAAGTCATTCAGTCAAAATTTTTCTAAATCAAAAGTTATCATGGTCTTAGAACTCTGGTCATAGAGTTTTATGATTTTTTTTATTGTTCTTGGTGTTATTAGAATTTCAAGCTAATGTAGATTGCAAGTTTTCATCTATGTGATTTTTCATCAAAACAATTCTTTGTTTCTTTTGGTTGAGATTGCAGATCAAGTTTAGGTGAAGAGGAAGCTCATGTAGTTTGGTAATCTTCCAGCTATATTAGGTTGCTTATCTCTCTACATTTGAGATAATTTTAGATTGTTTTATATAGTGAAAATATTTGGTGATAAATATGAATTTTTTGTTAAATTAAAGAGAGAATTATTCAATATGGGAATTTTGATATCGATTATATGTCACTGGAAAATAATTATAGAGACACCTTGATGGCACTAATCCAGCACCAACAGATGCTACTAAATTAGAGCAATGGAAGATCAAGGATGTTAGGGTGATGTGCTGGATCATTGGGTTACATAAATCTCAATTGATTCTTAATTTACATCCTTGTAAAGTTACACGGACAATATGGGAGTATTTGAAGAAGCTATATAATCAAACAAATTTAGCCAAAAGATTTCAGTTAGAATGTGATATTGCAAATTATACCTAGGGGAGTATTTATTCAAGAATATTTTTCTGGTTTTCAAAATTTATAGGTAGACTTTTTTGATATAGTTTATGCAAACGTGTTTAAAGATTTTCTTGTTGATGTTTTGGTTTTCATGAGACTAGCAAACATGATCAATTTTTAATGAAGTTACAATCAGATTTTGAAAATGTTCGTTCTAATCTAATGAATCGTCATCCTCCTCCCTCCTTGGATGTGTATTTCAGAGAATTAATTCGTGAAAAATAATATCTTTTTACACAAACCACTCTTGAATAAGAAAAAATGGCCACAACACACGACATTATCAGCTCAGGAAAAAGGTAGGAGAAGAAATATGAATAAAGTTCAATGTTTTAGTTACAAGAATTATGGACATATTGCGGTAAACTATACTAGAAAATTATGCAATTATTGTAAAAAGTAAGGGCATATTATCAAAAAATATTCAATTCATCCTCAAAATGGCAGACCACTGCTTTTCAAGCAACTGTTAGCAGCTCTTCCAATTATCAGACTCAGACTGGGCCCTTAACTACATCAGTTAATCAAAATGTTGTTCTTACTCTTGAAATGGTGCAACAAATGATAGTTTTAGCCTTATCAGTCTTGGGGATTCAAGGTAATGGTGATTTTTTTGTAGAAAATATAATAATTAGAAGAATAAATTAGGATTAAAAATTATTATTTACAACTGTTATGTGCTGTAAATGGAGGGAATCACCAACAAATTTGTTGTAACAAATTTGTCCTTAGAAACAAAATTTTGTTAAGTTTCTCTCCAGAATTTATTAGGTTATTAGGGTAGTAGACTTGTATATATGTGTGTGAAAATCATTCATCAAAATATGAAGAATATTTTCTCTCAATTTTCTTCATGGTATCAGAGCAATACCTGATCCAAAAAAGAAATTGATATCAAACCCTACTGAGCCGTAATCAAAAATGGCCTCGGGTGAGCTTTCATCCTCTCCACCAGAAGTTTCCTCTAGTTCTTATCATCACACAGCAACAACCAGAGCTGTGAGTAAACTACCATCATCCTGTATCACAAGACATAAACTCGATGGCAGTAACTTCCTTCAATGGTCGTTGTCTGTCCGTCTTTTCATCCACGAAAGGGGTCGTTATGGGAACCACACTGACGAGCTCATGCCTCCTCCAGCGTCCAATGCAAATGCACAAACCTAGGAGATTGAAGACAGTATGGTCATGTCCTGTCTCATTACCTCAATGACTCCTGAAATCGGAGAGAATTTCCTTCTCTATGAAACTGTTCATGAAATCTGGAAGGCAGCACAGGAACTCTACTCCAGCAAGTAAAATACTTCTGCAATATTCGAAATAGAGTCAACTCTTCATGACCTTCGACAAGGAGAACTCAATGTCACCCAGTATTATAGTATCCTTAGTTGAAATTGGCAGTAGATGGACGCCTTCGAAGAGCGTCACTGGAACTGCCCGGAGGACGCGAAAAACTTCAAAGTCTTTGTGAAAAAAAAAGCGAGTCTTCAAATTCCTGCTAAGGCTAAAAAAAAATCTCGATGCGATTCGAGGACGTGTTCGGACCACCAAACCCTTGCCGAGTCTTCGAGAAGTTTTTTCTGAGGTTCAACGCGAGAAGAGTCGTCGGAAGATCATGATGGGAGAGAATGACCAACCTCACCAGACTGAAAATTCTTCAGCTCTCACAACCTGAGCGATTGACAGTCAAACGAAGAAGACAAGGCCCTGGTGCGACGAACTGTCGGAAGCTAGGGCACACTCGGGATTGTTGCTGGAAGCTTCACGGCAAGCCAAGTGACTGGAAATCACCTTTGGGTGAGTGAAAAATATCAAAAGCAGAGACCTCCAGCAAGCTTCGAGGAAATCATGTGACGGCTAAGGAAGTAATTTTTTATGAGATGGGAAAAGACCTATTTACCCCTGAACAGTTAGAAGCCCTCCAAAAAATCTTGTCCAAGAAATCTCACCCAGTCAGTGCCTTTGTGGCACACAAAGGTAATATTCATGGTTTATCTGCTCTTTTAGAAAAATGACAGGTGTGGGTGGTAGACTCTGGAGCATCTGATCATATGAGTGGCGATTTCTCAATGTTCCAAAATTACAGAAGATGTGAAGAAAATATTTCAATCAGAATTGTAAATGGGTCTCTCTCAAAAGTGGCAGGAATGGGCCTGTAAATTTGTCTCCAAATTTGGCTCTCTGTTCAGTTCTCCATGTTCCGAATTTGGATTGTAATTTGTTGTCTGTCAGCAAGCTATGTGAAGATTTGAAATGTGCTGCGAAATTTGTTTCTAATATGTGTAATTTCTAAGATTTGGACTCGGGGAGGACGATTAGCAGTACTAGGATGAGCTCGGGATTATATTTGCTTCAAGTCAACACCTCTAAAAGACAAGCTCATAAAGCAGTATGTGAAAACTCTGTTCCTATTTCTAAAAATAATGACCATGATATTATGTTGTGACACTATAGACTAGGACATCCAAACTTCATGTACTTAAAAAGGATGTTTCCACTACTATTTAAAGGAAAAGATCCAGTTTCATTACAGTGTGAAGTTTGCCAATTTTTTAAACATACTCAAATTTCATTCCATAGTCTACCATATAAACCATCTAAACCATTTGCATTAATTCACAGTGATGTTTGGGGCCCTTTCAGGGTTTTCAACATTTTCGGAACTAGGCGGTTTGTATTTTTTATTGATGACCATACAAGAATTACTTGGTTATTTCTCATGAAGGAAAAATCTGAAGTGGGATCCCTATTTAAAAAATTTCATACAATGATTCGAACCCAATTTCATGCTACCATCCAAGTATTGAAATCCGACAATACTTGTGAATATTCTGAAAATACTCTTGAAAAATACTTTACTGAACATGGCATGCATTATTCATCAAACCTCCTGCGTTCATACTCCACAGCAAAACAGCATAGCTGAAAGAAAAAACAGACATATTCTTGAGGTTGCTAGATCTCTCATATTCACCACACATGTACTAAAATATCTTTGGGGAGAGGTTGTCCTTACAGGTACCTATTTGATTAATCAGATGCCCTCTCGTATTCTACAGTTTCAATCATCATACACTATCCTCTCAAAAATCTTTCCTGATTCTCACATCTTAAACACTTTGCCACTTAAAGTATTTGGGTGTTTAGCATATGTCCACATTCATAAACATCTTCGTGAAAAATTAGACCCAATAGCAAAAAAGTGTATTTTTGTTGGGTACTCAGCAAATCAAAAAGGATATAAATGTCTAGTTCCGAAAACCCGCCGATTTTATAATACCATGGACATCACCTTTTTTTAGAATCAACCATTTTATCCCACCACTGATATTCAGGGGGAGACATTCACTCAGGAATATCAATTGTGGGATGTGTGTGTACCACCTCTCTACCCATAAAATCCATCACCAGACAAACCTTCCTTGGAGATTGAATCCGAAACCTCACAAAAGAAATTAGAACCAAAACCTGTTATAGAAAGCGCATTACCTGCAACAAGTGAGTTACGTGTCTATACAAGAAGAAACAAAGGAAAAGCACCTGAATCATCCAAGCACTGCCATGAATTCCCCACTGATCCAGGTAACATAATCTCTGTACTAACTCTTGATTCCGTTGATTCTGATATTCCTATTGCTTTGAGGAAGGGCACTCGAACATGCGCCAAACATCCTATACAAGACTATGTTTCATTGGACAAATTATCCTCAGAATATCATGCTTTTGTGAGTAGGATAGACAGCAGTTCACTTGAACCCAGAACAATACATGAGGCCTTGGAAATTCCAGAATGGAAGTTAGCTGTCCTAGATGAGATCAGGTACTTGAAAAGAATGAGACATGGGAACTAACTGATCTTCCTCTAGGAAAGCGTCAAGTGGGATGCAAATTAGTTTTTACAACCAAATATAATCTAGATGGGAGTGTGAACAGGCTTAAGGCCCGCCTGGTAGCCAAAGGCTATACACAATCATATGGTGTAGATTATCAGGAGACGTTTGCACCAATTGTCAAGCACAATACTATTCGGGTACTCCTCTCACTTGCATCTAACCTTGACTGGCCACTGTATCAATTAGATGTAAAGAATGCATTCTTTAATGGCGATTTGAAAAAAGAAGTGTATATGAATATACCACCGAGGTTCGAATTAACTGATAACTCTCAGAAAGTGTATAAATTGAAGAAATTGCTCTATGGCCTACAACAATCTCCAAGAGCATAGTTTGACAGATTCACAAGAGTTGTAAAACATAAAGGATATGAACAATGTTAATCCGACCATACATTGTTCGTCAAATATTGCATATCAAGTAAAAAGGCTATTTTGATTGCATATGTTGATGATATCATTCTTACAGGAGTTCACTTTGAGGAGATTCAGAAACTTAAAGAATTCCTATCCAAAGAATTTTAAATAAAAGATCTTGAAGCACTAAAGTACTTCCTCAGTATGGAAGTAGCTAGATCAAAAAAGGAAATTTCAGTTTCTCAACGAAAGTACATTCTGGATCTCCTAAAGGAGACTGGGATGCTAGGAAGCAAGCCTGCTGACACCCTTATGGACTCAGTCATCAAACTTGGATCCAGAATCAGTAATAAAATAGTTGACAAAGGGAGATACCAAAGACTTGTTGGGAAACTTATTTACTTGGCTCACACAAGACCAGACATCAGTTTTGCAGTAAGTACAGTAAGTCAGTTCATGCATCAGCCAACAGAAGATCACATGAGTGTTGTGTATCGGATTCTGAGGTATCTCAAGAAAACTCCAGGACAAGGTTTATTCTTTCAAAAAACAGACAGAAGGGGTGTTGAAATTTACACGGATGCAGATTGGGCAGGTTCTACAAATGACAGGAGATCTACATCAGGATATTGTACTTATGTTTGGGGTATCCTGGTTACCTGAAGAAGTAAAAAACAGTCTATTATGTCTCGTAGCAGTGCAGGATCTAAATTTAGAGCGCTCGCTCATAGTATTTGTGAAGGTGTATGGTTGAAGAAAATATTTGAAAAATTAAAAGTCCTCAACAATATGCCTATAAAAATATGGTGCGACAACTAATCAACAATTAGTATGGCCAAAAATACAGTACATCACGATAAAACTAAACATGTGGAGATTGATCGTCATTTCATTAAAGAAAAATTAGAATATGGGACTATAACTCTGATGCATATTTCAACTAATCAACATATCGCAGATATTCTAACTAAAGCTCTTCCTAAGAGAACCTTTGATGACATAATATCCAATCTAGGTTTACTCAACATATTTATAAACTAGATTGAGGGGGAGTGTAGAAAATATAATAATTAGAAGAATAAATTAGGATTAAAAACAGTTATTTACAACTGTTATGTGCTGTAAATGGAGGAACCATTTACAGCTGTTATGTGCTGTAAATGGAGGGAATCACCAACAAATTTGTTACAACAAATTTGTCCTTAGAAACAGAATTTTGTTAGGTTTCTATCCAAAATTTGTTAGCTTGTTATGGTAGTAGACTTGTATATATATATGTGGAAATCATTCATCAAAATATGAAGAATATTTTCTCTCAATTTTCTTCATTTTTATCTAAGACTTGACTTGTTTATTTTACCACATCAAATCACATGATTGATTCAGCTAATTTGCTAAAAAATGTTCATCCATATCATAGTTCAGAACTTATTCAAGTTACAAATGGAAACAATCTATCTATTACTGTTGTTGGTAATATTACTCCAATTTTTAAGAATATTTATCTATCATCTGAATTTTCTAATAATATTTTTTCAATTGATCAATTAGTTGATAATAACTATGATGTACATTTCTCTCGTGATGTTTGTTGTGTTCAGGATCACGTATCGGGGACGGTGAATGTGAAGGGGACTAAAGTTGGACGTTTGTTTCTTCTGTATATTTTCATTCCTAATAATATTTTCTTAACTTGTTCTACTATCATTAATAATAATGAGGTGTGGCACAAATGTTTAAGACACCCAAATTCAATTATAATGTTTTATTTGTTGAATTCTGGATTATTAGCCAATAAAAATCAATTCTCTTATTTTTTTTTTATTGTGCAACTTGTAAATTGGGAAAGAGTAAAATTTTTCCATTTCCTATTGCTAGTAGTCATGCAAATAAATTCTCTGAAATTATTCATAGTTATATATGGGGAATCACACCTATTATTTATCGTGCACATTGTAAGTATTTTGCGATATTTATTGATGACCACAATCGATTTACTTAGATTTATTCATTCGTTCTAAATATAAGGTCTTTTCAACTTTCAAAAGTTTTGTTGTATTTCTTGAAACTTAATTTTTTACTGTCATTAAAATTTTTTTATCTGATTTTGGTGGAGAATACATGTCTACTGCATTTCATGAATTTATAAATAAAAAAAATATCCTCTTACAATGTTCTTGTCCACACACACCTCTACAAACTAGTGTTGTAGAGCAAAAGAATTGACATCTCTTAGAAGTTACCTGTAAATTGTTACTCGAATCTTCTGTTTCATCTTAATTTTGGGTTGAAACTTTATCTACAACAACTTATCTTATTAATAGACTATATTCTCAAACTCTAAACTTTGAGTCTCCTTATTTTCATCTTTATCAAAAGTATCCTCACTATGGGCATCTACATACATTTAGTTGCGTTTGTTTCATTCACTTACCCCCTTATAAATGTCATAAACTTTCTATTCAATCTGTCAAATATGTATTTCTGGGATACAATACAAATCACAAAAATTTGGTTTGCTATGATTCTTCTTCTAAGAAGTTTTGTGTTTCTCATGATGTCATTTTCTTTGAAAATTAATTTTTCGTTTCATATCGTGATTAAGCATTCCTTGATGTAGTTATTCTTTCTAGTTTTGATGATTTGTCTTCGTCTTTTAATCGGTTCAATTCTGCATATGTGTATGACCGACGTCCTTCACAGTTGCCTCTTCCTAATTCATATCCGCCATCTGATCCTACAGCACTACCCTTGAGACGTTCCACTAGAGTCTCTTATCCTCCTAATTAGTATGGCTCTGATTATACATCATTTAGTATTGCTTTATCTTCTATTACAGTTTCATCTTTTTACTCACAAGCAGTTAAGCATGAGTTTCGTCAGTAAGTAATGCAAGAGAAAGCTCAGGCTCTTCAAGATAATCATTCTTGGGACATTGTTCCGTGTCCACTATAGTCAAACCTATTGGATGTAAGGGGATTTATGCACTGTTCATAAGGATTCTATGCTAAGTAGAATATTATTTTAAATAAGATATTTTATTGGTTAGAATTCTAATAGTAAAGACCGACGTCCTTCGCAGCTGCCTTTTCCTAATTCAAATTCGCCATTTGATCCTACACCATTACCCTTAAGATACTCCACTAGAGTCTTTTGTCCTACTAATTAGTATGGCTTTGATTATACATCATTTATTACTGTTATATCTTCTATTATGGTTCCATCTTCTTACTCACAAGCAGTTAAGCATGAGTGTCGACAATAAGTAATGCAAGAGAAAGCTCGGGTTCTTCAGGATAATCATACTTGGGACATTGTTCCATGTCTACCTACAGTCAAACCTATTGGATGTAAGGGGATTTACACACTATTGATAAGGATTCCATGCTAAGTAGAATATTATGTTAAATAAGATATTTTATTAGTTAAAGTTCTAATAGTAAAGTTATATCTTACAATTAGAATCCACCTATAATAAAGATAACTATTTTATATATGTCTCCTAAATGTAAACACAAAATATAAGAAATAAAAATTAGTAGTTTATTTTTCTCTAAAAATCTTCATGGTATCATAGCGAAAATAAAGCTGATTTTAAGGTACTAATATTAGGGTTTTTTTCAAAACCCTAAAATAGAAAAATAGACTAAGTTGGTATTCACCTATCAAAAAAATTCAATCTCACCAACCACTCAGAAGAAGCCACCGCTCACTGACACCAGACCAGAGGAGTCTCTACCGTACGTGAGCCACACAAGCCATTGGTAGTAAAAGCGTGTGAACCCCAGGGGCCATTAAGAATCACCTCATTTCGGCAAGAATCGTGTCGCACAGTTGTCGTGTACCTAGATAAGGATCTTTTATGGTGTTTCGCACGCGATCCAACATGCATCGCGCATCCAGACTCCAGATTTCACATTCAGCCAATCCGCCATACCACGTCTTCTGCCGCGTCGTCCTAACTGTTCCGCGCCTTAAGGCGACTCGTCTTGACCTCCTACGCACCACCCCGCTCTGGCCGTGCACTGAACACACGAGGATGTCCAATCTCGCCATTTTGCGTGCTGGGCCGACTCATTCTAGTCATTCTGCACCTGAGTCGATTATCTACGTACGAGCTGCTGCCGAGTCGAGCTGAGTTGAGCCGAGTCAAGCTGAGTCAAGCCGATTCGAGCCAGATCTGATTCCGAATTTTTTGTCCTTTTCTCAATTTTTTTATCCTTTTTTTGCTCCTTTAATGCAGATTAAGAGGTTCGTCTTTCTTTATTGGGTATTTTTCTCATCATTTTTACCACTATAAATGATAAAAGCAAAAAATGTGAGTGTTACTAGTTTCGATAACCCTTCGTCACAAATCAATTCTGTAAAACTTGATGGAACTAATTATCTTACTTGATCGAGATCTTATTTATTGTTCATTAAATCTAGAGGATTACAAGGTTATATTATTGGTAAGGTGAAAAAATCAGACGTTAGTAATTTAGAATATAATATAGGGGACTCTGAGAGCTTCTTGGTAATATCATAACTAATTAATTTCATGCCACCCCACATTACCAAAACATACCTATTGCTTAACACTGTTGAAAAGATATGAAATGCAACATCTTTTATATATTCACAGATAGGTAATGATGCTCAAACTTATGAACTCAGGAATAAAGTTCATGGTACAAAGTAAAGAGAGATGACTATTTCTCAATATTTTTCTCAACTAAATAAATTATGGTAGGAGTTAAATTACTATCAAGGTTTTCAAATAGATTGTCCTGCAAATACAATCAAATTTTAGAACTTGATAGAAAATTAGTAGATTTATGATTTTTTTAGCATATTTGAATACCGAATATGGTCAAATATGGGTCTAGGTGCTTGGTAAGGATCATTTTTTCTCTTTAGAATAAACTTATACTTATGTCCAGTAAGAAAAAAGTAGAAGAAATGTCATACTTCCCATTGCGCCAGTTGAGAAGGGTAGATTAGTTGCTCAGTCTGATCAATCCAGAGATACACAGAAGTGTGACTATTGTGGCAAGCTAAAACACACTAAGAAGACTTACTGAAAGTTGTATGAAATACCAATTAGAGGTTGAGGGGGAAAGAGAGATGGAACCACAATAGTTCAAGCAAATTTTGTTAAAGCTAGAGAAACACCTGGCTCACCATCTATTGGAGCTTTTTTCATTGAAGAAATTCAAAGCCTGAAGTATCTTCTGAGTCAACTTAACTTTTCATCAACTGTTGGCACATTAAATATGGTAAAATCAGGTATTGTTCATTTCTATCCTATTTTCACTTCTAATAATTAGATTATAGACTCTGAAACTAACAGATACATGACAGTCTCTTCTAAAAAATTCTTAACCTATTCCTTTTGTACTAAAGGTGACAATGTTCGTATAGCAGATGGGTCATACACCCCCTTCTGGGGAACAGGTTACATTAATTTTACTCCTACTATTAAACTATTTTTTACTTTACATGTACCTAATTTTTCTGACAATCTTTTATTTATTAATGCCATAATTAGAGAACTCAACTATAAAATTGAATTTTTTTTTATCATTGCATCTTTTAGGATTTTTAAACTGGAAAAAAGATTGGCAATGGTAGACAGCAAAATGGCTTATATATCTTAAATAGACACTATAACTTAATTGGGAATCAAACAACTATTGAGAATAAAGAAGTCAATATAGAGATACTACAATGGCACCAACGATTGGGACATCCTTCCTTTTTTATTTCAGAAAAATTATATCATAATTTATTTAAAAGAATTTCTATGGAGTCTTTGTTTTGTGATGCATGCGAACTTGCAAAACATAAAAGGAACTCTTATCATTTAAATAATAATAGAAGTACTACTCCTTTTATGACAATTTACTCTAATATGTGAGGACTTACTCAGAATACCTATCTTTTTAATCATAAATAGTTTGTTATTTTTATTAATTGTTGTACTATATTAATATTGATTTTTTTGTTAAAAGCAAAACGTGATGTATTTTATCGTTTTCAATCATTCTATAAAATAATATATACACAGTTTGATATTAAAGTTAAAATTCTGAGAATTGACAATGGTACAGAATATATGGATAATGGGTTCTATGACTATTTCGAGTCAAATAGGATAATTCATCAGACAAGTTGTGCCTACACCAATGAATAAAATGGAGTTGATGTAACACCCGAATAAAAATAAATGTTTTATTTATTTATTTGGATTTCTATTTAATTTAATTTAATTTAAATCAAGGAAAATAAAAATAATAATAATGATAAAATTGGGTAAAAATATTATTTGGATTTAATTGAAATTGATTTTGGGAAAAATGGGTGAAAATTTAGATTCTAGGGGTATTTTTAAAAAGAAAATCGGAAATCGGGGGTCAAAACGCAATTTAGAAAAATTGAGCCACGTCAGCGGCCCGGTCAGCAGTCCCGGCCAACCAAAACGCGCCCGTGGCAAGGCAACGCTGACCAGGGAACGGGCCACGTGGGCGATCCGCGTGCGCGCGATCGAACGGCCCAGATCCGTTCCCGCGCACACGAACGGCCCAGATCAAACGTGCGCACGGACGGCCCAGATTGCATCGCGATCAACGGCCCAGATTTAATCCCAATTAAATCGCAATTGGATGGTTCATATTCAATCTTGATGGACGGTCAAGATTAAAAGGCAAAGGGTATATATACCACCACCCACACCTGACCAAAGAAACCCTAGCCGCCAGTGCTCGCCGGAGAAGAAGAACCAGACGCCGGAGGAGTCGGCCGCCGCCACCCGCCGCCGCACCACGGAAGTTTCCAACCGCTGATCAAGGTAATTTTTCTCCCCCTTGCTCGTTTTTCAACGCTAAGTCCGCCTATGGCCAAACCGGAGCCAAACCACCGGCCAAACGGTCGGAAAACCCAGCCGAAACCCAGCGGCACCGCCGCGCCCCTCCTCGATTTTGGCCTCCGATGACGCCCTTTCCGGCCTCCGTTTGATGCAAATTTTATACCACTGTGATCACCGTTCTTTTCTCTACAGGTTGATCGGACCCAAATATCAAAACGCGACTCACGCTAGAGGAGCCGCCGCACCCGAGAGCACCGCCGCCGGTAAGTTTCGGTTTTTCGTAATTTTTCGACCCACCGAGGGCCCTAGGGTTGTTCTATCGCAGGGACCGATGCAAGCATGGCCGAATTCGGCCGAAAACAACCAACCCGAGGCGGATCGCCGCCGTGCCGGAATTACGATATTGGCCGAAAGGGGCCCTAGGTCTAATCTGGAATTTTTTGGGACACGTGCAGATAGCAGTAGTGCGTTTCAGTTCCTTGGAAAAAAATTCATGAAAAATTAGAGACAGCCTGTAGGCACACTGTAGAGCCGTATTCAGACTCCGAAACAAGTAATGACCCCTCACCCTATTTCCTATCACGAAATTAAAGCTAAATAAATAATTAAACTGTATTGTGTGACTTTATAGATGTATAATTGATTAAGGTTGCCAATGGAGCCCGAGTCTGATACTGTGTTGGTCTGTTATTGTTTGATTTAATTTTTATTATTAAATGCAGCATGATGTTTGATGTAATTATATTATGGTCTCGTAGGCATGAATCATGGTTTCTTTTATTATGGTTGGTATTATGCTTAACCCGATACTATGTTTTCTTGTTTGTTGTCCATTACTGGTTTACATATTGTGTGTGTTTGGATGATTGAAACCACAAAAAAGGGAAAAAAAGTTATGTGAATTGATAAGTGGGTAATGTGGACAGCCTGACTAGATATTCTAGGAGATGGTGGACGGACCGGGTCCGTAGGGAACCCTACCGGGAACGTGGTCTCTCATGCCGGACGGGGTATGGAGACCTTCTGTGTTTTGGCACCCATACCGGACGGGGTATGGGGACGGCCCGTTTCACCCTCATACCGGACGGGGTATTGAGGTTCATGGTTTTGGTGCCCATACCGGACGGGGTATGGGGACGGCTCTGGAATCAGGTTATAAATGTTAAGGGTTCACGGGTAGCGAGACGTCCCCCTATGGATCCCCATGGATACTAGTAGGCTAGTAAATGAGGAAAATGTATTATTTAATGATTGAAATGTAAAGGCGTGGTAAGTATTATGTTATACAGTTCATATGATTTCATGATGATGATAATGTTATTGCTTTAATATGTTATTTTATGGACCTCACCGAGGTAAGTGGACAGTAAAGGTTTTTATATTAATAAACGAGTTTATTATAAATTATGATCCATTGGTCTTTTTGTGTTTTCTACCCACCTTTACCTCCGTGACGGTGAGATAGTGTGATATCTTTACTGGGCTGGTGTAGCTCATTCCTTATTTAACCATTTCATATCAGGAAGACATTGTTCCCGAGCCCGTTCTGTAGAAAGACGGCGAAGGGAACGCCTAAAGACTCCATCGTTATATTTATAGTTCTTATTTTCGAGTATCTCTTTTAGTTAGTCTGTTCTTTTATATTTTGAGCACGTTTTTGGTTTTAGTGTAAGGTATATTAATCAAAATTTTTATTACGTTTCCGCATTTGACATTTTTTAATACACATATTTCATTCTAAATTTCTGGGGCCGTTACAGTTGACGAAAGAAAAAACAGACACACAGTAGAGATAACTCGATCACTAATGTTCACCATGAATCGACCAAAGAGTTACTGAAGAGAAACATTCTCTCAGTTATCTATCTTATCAATAAAATGTCTTTACGGGTCCTGCATTTTAAAAGTCCTATGGAAGTTTTGTAAACAAAAAATTCCTACATTGTTCTCCCAAAAAGATTTGGATGTGTGTGCTTTATTCATACTAGAAATGTAGATAAACTAAAATCTAGAGCTCTTAAGTGTGTATTTGTTGGATATTCTTCTACCCAAAAAGGATATAAGTGTTATCATTCACTGTCTAGAAAATACTTTATAATTATGAATATTACCTTTAGGGAAACGAGTTTTACTTCAACTCAAACGCAACATCTCTTCAATGGAAGAGTGAAAAGGAAGAAGTGATACCTAATTAGGTAACAATTGAGAATCATAGTCAGGGAGAGAGTTCTATTACGAAAGGCATTATTCTGGTAGATAATGTTGGATGTCTGAATAAACCAGACTTGAAAAGGTTTTCAAAGAGAGAGAAGTCAGAAAAAGTCATCATACAGACTGTCCTAAGTCAAGAATCTCCTCTGGTTTCAGAATATATTGGTGATTTATCTTTCTTTTATGATTTATCAGATAAATCTATTGTTATTAGAAAGGAAAAAAGAACTTGCACGAAGTATCCTACATTTAACTTTATTTCCTATGAATCTCTATCTCCTTGAGCTTTTATGTTGTCTGCTTTCTCTGTCTATTTCACCGGTTTGAGAGAAGCTCTATGAGATCCCAAGTAGAAGGAATTCATGAATGAAAAAATAAAAATATTGACAAAAAATGAAACATGGGAACTTATTTCATCTCGATAGGAAAAGAAGACAGTTGATTGCAAATGAGTGTTCACCGTAAAACACAAAGCAGACGGATCGATTGAAAGGTACAAAGCTAGATTGGTGACTAAAGAATTTACTTAGACCTATGGAATTAACTATCAGGAGACCTTTCCACATTTTGTAAAGATGAACATAATTAGCATACTTTTGTCTTATGCAGCTAACCTTGATTTAGATCTACAACAATTTGATGTAAAAAATGTATTTCTCCATGGAGACTTAGAAAAGAGATGTACATACAAATTTTACCTAGATTTGAAGATGAGAAGACAAAGAAAGTTTGCAAATTAAAAAATGCCTTGTACAAATTAAAATAGACTCCAAGAGCATGGTTTAAATGGTTTCGAAGAATTATAATCTCTTTTGGATATCAACAAAACAATGTTGATCATACCTTGTTTATCAAACATCATGAGGTAAGGTCACTCTTTTTATTGTTCATGTTGATGATATTGTGGTGACTCCAGGTGACACAAAGGAGATGGTTCGATTGAATAAACTTCTTGCTCAAGAGTTTTAAATATAGGATTTAGAAAAAACATAATATTTTTTTAGAATTGAAGTTGTCAAGTTCAGTAAAGTATATCTTAAACTTACTAGAAGAGACTGATATGATGGGTTGCAAGCCAGTAGAATCACCTATTAAGAGCAACGACAAACTATAAGCAAGTAGTGGTACATCAATTAACTTGGAAAGATACCAAAAACTAGTTGCACAACTCATTTATCTCTCACATACCAGACCTAATATAATATATGCAGTTAGTCTGGTGAGCCCATATATGCATAATTTGTTGGAATTTTTACAGTATGAAGAAAACTAACATTTTTATTGACTTCACTTCTCCTAATTAATAACTTAAAGTATCAGTAAATATAATTACATCAAATTCAAATTTTTTAAAAATTATCTACCACTATTTAAGAGATAAATATAAATCAAATCTCCTAAAATATAAATTTTCACTAATAATATGATATTTGAAAAAAATATGTTCTAAATCTAATTAAAACAAATTCTATCTGAATTCAAACTAATAAATAAAATAAATTATAATTTCTGCATTAATCTTCAACACTCTCTCTTAATGTAAAAATTATAATTATTAATTTTATTTTGTTGGAACATTTTTCTCCAATATTTCTTATTTAATTTTCATATTTTGAATCACTTTTCTTCAATTGTTGATATACTTCTCACCAACATCCAGTTATTGATGCATTTGTCGTCACTTTTCAATTATTTGATGCATTTCTCATTAAAATTCAATTATTTTATGCATTTCTCATCAAAATCCTTTAGAGTACTTCTCTCCAATTTTTAAGAAAGAAATTCTTCTTCTTCAGCAATATTTGCTTGTTCATTCTTTAGCTTGTATTTTTTTTTTTTTTTTTTTGCATATGTTACATTCCACAAATCAAAAGATTGTGGATATGTTTGTATTTTCACAGTGCATAGTTGATAATTTTCTTTTGTAAAAACGGAAGGTGAAGCCAAAGGAATAGTATTTAAGATCATATTTGATGTATGAAACTCACTTGTTTTCTCTCCATTTTTTTCTCATAAAACCATGATCAAAAAATGCTCTTATACCACTGAAAAAAAATTTAAATTTTCATTGATTTCACTTTTCCTAATTAACAACTTAAAGTGTCTTTAAATAAACTTACGTCAAATTTAAATTTTTTAAAAATAATCTATCACTATCTAAAAGATAAATATAAATCAAATCTCTTAAAAGATAAATTTTTACTAATAACATAATATTTAAAAAATAAATATGTTCTAAATCTAATTAAAAATAAATTCTATTTAAATTTAAACTAATAAATAAAATAAATTATAATTTCTACATTAATCTTCAACATGATCCTCTGATACTCATTTACATGTTGTCTTCTGTATATTACGATACCTGAAGTCTGCATCAAAAAAATGTCTGTTATTTTCTAAGCATAGTCACCTTAAAATAGAAATATTTACAGATACTGATTGAGATGGATCTTTAGATGATAGAAGATCAACTACTAGTTACTGCACACTTGTAAGAAGCAACTTAGTCACATGGAAAAGTAAGAAGTAAAGTGTGATTGTCTGCTCCAATGCTAAGGTAAAATATAGAGTAATAGCCCAAAGAGTATATGAATTACTATAGTTGAAAAAACTAATGAGGGAATTAAACTGCTTAAAAATGAGAGACTAACCCTATTTTGTGACAATAAAGCAACCATTAACATTACTCATAATCCAGTTCAACATAACAGGACAAAATACATTGAAATTTATCGACACTTTATAAAAGAAAATGTGGTTGATGGCTCTCTATGTTTATATCATGTATCTTCTGGCAACTAAGTGGTTGATATTTTCACTAGATGACTATGCAATAAATCTTTTCATAACCTGATTTGCAAGTTTGGTATGTGTGATTTTTTGCGCCAACTTAAAAGGGAGTGTTAATAAGGATTTCATGCTAAGTAGAATATTATGTTAAATATGATATTTTATTATCTAGAGTTTTAATAATAAATTTATATTTTATAATTAGAACCCACCTAGAATAAGGATAACTATTCCATATATACTTTTTAAGTATAAACACAAAACAAACGAAATAAAAATTAGTAATTTATTTTTCTCCAAAACTTTTCACACACTCAAACTTCACTCTGATGGGACTCTTAAACATTAGAAGGCTAGGTTGGTTGCACTTAATAATCGACAAAAATATGTGGTGGACTATGAGAAAACATATGCTCTTGTGGCTAAAATGACTACCGTGCAAATAATTATTGTCATTGCTACTTCAAAGTGTTGGCCACTTAAACAAATAGATGTCAAATATATTTTCTACATGGTGATCTCAAAGAGTATCTATATGACACCTCTCGGTTTGTTCGCTTCATCTACTTTTGAAGTTTGTAAGTTGAATCACTCATTGTATGATTTAAAACAAGCTCCCCATGCATGATTTGAGAAGTTTCAATCTATCTTGCTTTGATTTAAATTTGTGCAAAATCAATATGATTCTTCTTTGTTCCTGCATAAAACTTCTATTGTAATTATGCGTCTACTGGTTTATGTCGACAATATTATTATAAAGGGAATAAATTTTTTATTGATTACTCAATTTCAGCATCATTTTCGCAATTGATTTCATACGAAGGATCTTGACTAACTTACATATTTCTTAGGTGTAGAAGTTCACTCTAACTCTTCTGGTATATTCTTACTGATATCAGCATAAATATACTCAAGACTTAATTTCTTTGGTTGATCTTTAGAATTCTTCTTCAGTTGATACTCCTCTAGAAACGAATGTTAAGTACCATATAGAAGAGGGAGAACTACTTTTTGATCCATCTTTGTATCGAAAATTAGTAGGGAGTTTAAACTACTTGACTATTACTAGACCTGCATTTCCTTTACTATCCAACAAGTTAGTCAGTTTTTGCACTTTCCGCGACACCTTCACTTGACTACAGTTTTTCGCATCATTAAATATCTCTGTGGTTCTCCCTGTCAAGATTTATTCTTTCTTGCTAGATCTTTTATGCAACTTAGTGCTTTTAGCGACACAAATTGAGCTAGTTGTCTAAATACTCGTCAGTCTGTCACAAGTTGGTATATGTTTGTTGGGGATTCCTTGATATCATGGAAGAGTAAGAAATAAGATCGGGTCTCTAAATCTTCCACCGAATTTGAGTATTGTATCATGTCTGCTACATACTCTGAGATTACTTGGCTTAGAGAGTTGATGACTGAACACGGGTTCCATCAATTTACTCCTACTCCTCTTCATGTAAATAATACAAATTCTATTTAGATTGCTACCAATTCAGTCTACTATAAGCATACCGAGTACATTAAAGTGGATTGCAATGCCACTACATTCGAGAGGCTACCCATATCATGTTATTTCTCTTCCACATGTTTCCACAACTTTGTAAATTGCTAATATGTTTACTAAGTCACTTATTCGACAATATCATCAATTTTTAGTTGATAAATTGATTTTTTTTTATCAACCAACATCAATTTGAGGGGGTATGCTGCCATAAAAAAGAAGCATTTAATTTGTACAGCTAGTATATTTTATATTAAAAAATATTTAAAATTTGTATATTTTACATCTTTTCATAATTAGATTATAAAATTGTGAGTAGAGAGATATCAGACTTGATCATTATAAATTACTGTAAATTAATTTTTTAACTTTGTTACATTCACCTATTTATTCAATTAAAGAATACCATAAAAATATCAAGTCATTCAATCAAATTCTTTTGAATCAAAAGTTATCATTCGCCATTCATATTTACCAATTATTGGTACAAATGACAGAATGATTGGAGCGAAGGACAGCAGTGTACCAACATATGTCATCATGAGCTGGTATGAATAGTTCATCATATTTCTAGTAACTAACTAGCAGTAACTTAAAATTCAAACTACCCTAATTCATTCCCTACCCGCCTTATTCTTGACAAATGGTCGAGTCAAATTAGCATCCTCAGTAGCCTCAAGCCATTTCTCCTCATCTCTGTGAGGTATGTCAAAGCCAAGAATCCAGATCTTGTCTTCATATCATGGGGCATCAAAAATTTAAACTGAAAATTCAAATCAATTGTTCACTAATATAATTGGAGTTAGCATCCGTGCACATTCACCAAAAGCAAGTTAGGGAGAAACAGGCATTTAGATAACATAACTATTTCTTGCCTTCTCTATAATGTAATATATGAATATATGATTATTCTCAAAGAGGTCAAGATACCAATTTCCTCAGGGCAGCTAATTAAATGCTAACCTAAATTAATAAAAGTATTCCGGGCTTCTTTGTTTAGGGAGACATCTGATCTATCCAGCCTAGTTATTTCACTAATCTCAAGCCATTTTATTGAAGAATAAATAGTTAAATAAATGTATGAACAACCTGTCTGCTACTTGTACAACAGCCAGATCAGGGACATGCAGCATCCCATTTTTTTAATCTACCATATATAGATTTCCAATGCATCTGTGCAGAAATGCGTGTTCTCAAGTAGATAGGTAATGAATAATTCACAAATAAAGATGCCCTGAAGAGAGTCTCATTGTCATGGGCAGGTGGAGCAGGTATTGAGTTATAGGTGTGCCAGATGAAGTTACTTTATGAAATAAAAAGGAGCAGTGAGTATAAATACAGATGAGATAACAAGACTATTGTATCTACTATCTGTCCGAGGACTCTCATTGCCATTTGTGCGTCAACATATTCTTTAGGAGTGCTGACTTGGACAGGTGGTGGGAGGGAGACATTTCATAAACATTGCTGAGAGATTTCGTGAATCCAGATCATTATTTGCTTCTAATAATGCATAAGCCAAGAGAAACAGAGATTCCTTTGGTCTCCCATAACCTGAAATATATAGTGACCAGAAGCAAAGGCACAAGGCAAATTTGAGAGAATACTGAATTGAGAATCATCTGCTAATCCTTCTTTTTCTTCTCTGTGGAAAATGGCTGCCTACCATGCTCGCTCCAATAGTTTACCTTCTAGATCACACCCATTTGTTCAACAAATTAATGAGCAGCTGTGCAGAATAAAGTCTTCGGAAGGTGCATCAACATCAACATCATCAGTATGCTGCAAACTAAGTATCCTTCAAGATTTGCATGACTGTGTTGAGGAGCTGCTTCTCTTGCCTCTAATCCAACAAACATTAACACAAGAGCAGAGTGAAGGTCTCGACGAGCTACTGGATGGATCTCTCAGGCTCTTAGATGCGTGTAGCTCTGCTAAGGATGTGTTGCTGCAAACAAAGGAATGCACACGTGAACTTCAATCAAGTATGCGGAGAAGATGTGGGGATGAAACAGATATTAAGAAATATTTAGCCTCCAGGAAAATTGTGAAGAAGGCAATCCAAAAGGCTTTGGGAAACTTGAAGGGTGTGGAAAAGAAATGCAGTATCTCGCCCATCAACAAAGACCATGAAGCTCTGGCTGTAGTAAGTATGCTAAGAGAAGTTGAAGCAGTAACTGCCGCTGCTCTCAAATCCCTATTGTCTCTTATCTCAGGGTCTAATCTGCAAAAAAAGAAAAGTGGTTGGTCATTGGTTTCGAAAGTGATGCACCACAGAAGAGTGGCATCTGAAGAAGTTTTAGGCAATGACAAATTTATGCAGGCAGATGGCGCATTGGAATCTCTCTACGGTCACAAGGAAAGCAGACGTGATAAACATATGTTTCTTGAGAATGTACAAAACCAGCTAAAAGATTTGGAGCAGTACATTCAAGAACTTGAAGATGGTCTTGAATGCCTGTACAGACGATTGATTAAAACTAGAGTTTCCTTCCTCAATATCTTCAATCACTAGCCTAGCAAGAGAGTCAAGACTTAACCATACTCAATTTTGGGATCTGTACATAGAGAAATTACACATGTAATAATATTATACTACAGTTAAATACTATTTTCAATAAATTCTCTTTTCTATTATCTTGTCTTTCTTCTCTCTCAGTAACATTCGTTTGTGCAAATGTTACGGCTAATATCTCATTCTACATTCAGTTGGTAAAGAAACAAAATTCAACCATCAAGTATTCGACCATCTAGTTAAGAATAACCATAGATGCTTTATATTTCAAAAAAAAAAAAAAATCACAGACGATGTGTGAGTTCAGATTAGATAAATTACAAGCATGGTAAGTTTAAGTTTTAATTGATAAATAATAAGTAAATCTTGACGATAAATACACAGTCTTCTCTCTCCCGTGTATGATCTGTTGCACTTGGTGAACTCAGATCCCACATGGTCTAAGATGCTAGTTCTCTCCAAGCAAATGATCAACTACTTACCAGAAACAAATTAATGACACTTGCACAGTTAAGAAGTAGCCTGGCCCTTCATCTGTTTGAAGAAAAAGTCTTATTCACCTAGCCAACTAATAATTCATTTCATATGCTATTTGCAGTTTTGATATTTTAGAGGAAGACAAGTAATCCCGTTTATGAAGATCTTGCCTGCCCACTGCACAGCAATCTGATGAGCACTCTAAATGTTTGAATTAGTATTGAGGATTATCAATAATGTCATTTCGTACGCATATTATTCAGCCACTCGTGCAATGTTCCTATATAATATAGGACCAACACGTTTGATTCTAGGAGTTTTTAGTAATGTGATGACGAGTTGGGGGTCTGCTGAGGGGGAGACAAGCATAAATAAACATTGCTGAGATAGGATATAGATCCGAATCAATATTTTTCTACTAATGATCCATAATTGAAGTGGAAGAGATTCCTTGTGTCTCTCTTAACCTATAATATATGCATTGAAGGTATGCAAAGAACAGAAGGAAAGCAAACAGGAAATTAGCAATATTCACTTTCTATGCCTTCTCTTTTTGTAGGTAAAAATGGCTGCCTATCATGTTCGCTCCAACAGTTGGCCTTCCAGACAACATCCTCTCCTCCCACAGTTGAAGAGAACTTATGCAGAATAAGGGTCTCAGAAGAAGCATCATCACAGTCCTCATCAATAAACCACAATCTAACTGGCCCTCAGGATTTGCATGATTGTGTTGAAAAGTTGCTTCTCACCTCTCACCCAAAGAACATTAGCACAAGGACGCCTTGCTGGATGGTTCTCTTAGGCTCTTGGACATCTGCAGCACTGCTAAGGATGCCTTGCTGCAAACAAAGGAATTCACATGAGAACTTTTTCAATCATTTGGACAAGATGTGGAGTTGAAGAAGAGGTTAAGATATTATTAGCCTCAAGAAAGATGATTAAGAAAGAAACCTATAAGGCTATGGGGAGCTTGAAGGGAATGCAAAAACAATGTGACAAAGACCATGAGACAGTGGCATGGTTAGCATGTTAACAGAGGTGGAAACCTTTACCCTCAACGTCTTCAACTCATTCTTGCTCTATATCTCGGGCTCAAATTCGCAATTGAAGCCTAGAGGGTGGTCAGTAGTTTCCCAACTGATGCACCACAAAATAGTTGCATGCAAGGATGAAGAGAACGACGGAAATGAAATTGCTAAGGTGGATGGTGTCTTGCAATCTCTTTATGGTCACAGGATGAGCAAATATGACAACAGCATGCTTGTTGAACATGTGCAAGGGCAGTTGAAAAATTTAGAGTTGTGCATTCAAGATCTTGAAGAAGGACTTGAGTGCATATACAGAAAGTTGATCAGGACCAGAGTCTCCTTTATCAATGTCGCTAATCACTAGCCAAAAAAAAAAAATCATGATGCTCTGTATATAGACTAAAAGTATTTGTACTCTTCAATTCATACTAAAGTTAAACACTGGTTCTCAGAAGATCTTGCAGCCATACTATTTTTTTGTCCTTTTTTCTTTTAAGAGCATCATATATGTCTTGAGGAAAATCAATTGATTGATATAAAAATCCATAAGCATCCACATTGATGCACAAGAACTCGAAAGACTCAGACCTGATATTACAAGATGAATATACCTTTTCTATCACTAGCTATAATCTTTTCACAAGACTTGGTAACATGTCTAAAATGTGTTTTATAAAAGTGAAAGTACTCTAACATTTTATAGAGGATGGCAGAGTTATTGTCCTCACTAACCATTTGTCTCCATTTTTGTCAGGTATGTTATGGCCGAGTATGCAGATCTCATCTAAATATTGCAGGAAATGCTGATTAAAGTGAAAATTCAAGTAAATTGTTTATTAATAAACTGGAGTTAGCATCCATGCACATCCAACAGGCACGCATTGAGGGAAAAACCTGACTTTACAGAGATACATATAAAGCATATTATTTGCGTCCTCCATGCTACTGACCTGAATTGTCTATAGGCAGAAGATTAAATATTGACAAAAACTAAAGAAGATATTCTGGCTTTCTCTGTTTGGAGAGACAGTCTGATTTATCCAGCCTAGTTCAGCCTCAAGCCATTTTCAATGAAAGAAAAAAAAAAGAAAAGGTGATATTAGATTATGAATAACTTGCATACTACTTGTGCAGAAGCCAGATAAGGAACATGCAACATCAAATTTTTCAATCAGTCCTTAACATGGATTATTGATGCATTTAGGTGGAAATGGTTGTGTACAATTAGATAGAGATTACTGGTGTCATTTTCATGTGGAGATGGACTGGCAGATGAAATTATTTTAAGAAATCGAAAGCAACAACATACAGTGAGTAAAGATGAGATGGTAAGGCTATTGTCTCTTGTCCTAGGGCTCTCTTAGTGCCACTCAAGCGTCTGTATATTCTTTAGGAAAGCTGACCTGGAGATGTGGTAAGAGGGAGACATGCATAAACATTATTGACAGACTACCTAAATCCAGAACACTCTTCACTTTTAATAATTGATAACGAAGAGGAAGAAGAAAAAAGATTCTTTCTGTCTCCATTGACCTGCAATATATAATGAGGGGAAGCAAAAGACACAAGGCAAATTGTTTACAGTGAAATCAGAATTCATCTGCTAACCCTCTCTTTTCTCTAAAAAAAATGGCTGCCTACCATGCTCGGTCCCATAGCTTCCCTTGCATAACACATCCTTTTCTACAACAAGTTGATGTCCAATTGTGCAGAATAAAGTCTTCAGTATCTGCATCAACATTATCAACATCAGTTTGTGGCAAAATAAGTGCCCTTCAAGATCTGTATGAGTGTGTTGAGAAGCTGCTTCTCTTGCCTCTCTGCCAACAAACATTAACCCGAGAGTTGAATGAAGAAGGTGTGGCAGAGCTACTAGATGGATCTCTCCGGCTCTTGGATGTGTGCAGCTCCGCTAAAGATGTATTACTTCTGACAAAGGAATCCACACGTGAACTTCAGTCAAGTTTCCGCCGAAGATGTGGAGGTGAAGCTGAGATTAAGAAATACTTAGCTTCCAGAAAATTGGTGAAAAAGGCAATCCACAAAGCTCTGAGGAAATTGAAAGGTATTGAAAAGAGCCGCACTTCCTCTCCCATCAATTTAGACAAGGAAGCTTCCGCAATGTTAAGCATGTTACGCGAAGCTGAAGCAGTAACTGCCACTGCTCTTGAGTCCTTATTGTCCCTAATCTCAGGGTCCAATCTGCAAACGAAGCCAAGCAGCTGGTCATTAGTTTCTAAACTGATCCACCACAAAAGAGTGGCTCCCGAGGAAGAATTTTCAGACAATAATGAATTTGCCAACATGGACAGCGCTTTGCAGTCTCTCTGCAGTCCCAAGACAAGCAAATGTGGTTACAGCATGCTCATTCAAAGTATTCAAGCCCAACTAAAAAACTTGGAGCAGTGCATTCAAGATCTTGAAGATGGCCTTGAATGCCTTTCTAGACGATTGATCAAAACCAGAGTTTCCTTTCTCAATATCCTCAATCACTAACCCTGTAAATCAAGTTGCAATGATACCAAATTTTGAGATTCATTTGCATTTTTTGGCTAAAAATTTTTCGATATGTACATTCAGGAAACTTATGCAGATATAATTTAGATACAAAATTATATGATTCCATTTCTTAACCATTTGTTGCTCCATGTTATTACATTTCTTCTCTTCAATAGTATTCATTCATTTGTGCAAATACAACGACAGATACCATATTCCACGCTATTGCTTGATAATGAAACTAATCTTTATACCTCCAACCACAGAAGCAACAAGTATTATTACATACAACTAGTTCATATTAAACATCAAAAATCATGACAAGAAAAAGAAAATTTAGTCAATTGTGGAGTCAAGTTACGAGTCATCATCTAATTCTGATGATCTGTGTATCTGTTAACAATTTCTGGCACCACCCAACAATGCAACATTGGATATAGAGGGTAAGATAAAATTGACCAATTTTAAATTAAACTGAAAAAGTAATTAGATTGTAACATGAAATTTTGACCCTGTTTACGGATAACATCCGATTAGTACCCCAACTTGTTACCCCTACTCACATGCATACACTATATAAGAGTCTAACGAAAAAGGCCAGAGTTAACAGTACAAATTCTATGCAATTTCAATCAATATCAAAGCTGTTAAGACTACAATCGTGTTAAGCTAACACTATTAAAAAGCTAATGAGCTTCAGAGGGTAGATTAATTATAAACCCCTCCCATCAATTAGGTATAAACAGAAATACGGAAACTGCCTTCCTCTGAGGAACAGAAGCAATTACTTAGCATGCACTCTCTTACTAACCTCACAGCATGTTCTCAACGGTAGAATTCACGGCAAGGCCATGAATGCAGATCTCGTCTTCTGGTCTGTTCCAGTAGCAGAAAACAAACTTCGATTCATAATCAAAATGGAACATGAGAATTGATTTGTGTTGGCATGCTGTGGGTAGAAGATCTGGCAAGAGAGGCATGGGACTGCTAAAAAGTAAATGATGTAGAGATCCTCGAATTCAGAATAAATTTAGAATTTTTATAAAATTTATTAGTAAATTTATATATTATTTAACTAGAGTTGATAAAAAAATTTATTAAAACGATAAAAATAAAAAAATAAAAAAATTATGAAACTGATGTAATATTGAAATAATCTAACGTTTCGAATCTTAGGTTATATTAATTAACAAAATTTAACATGTATCTTAATTTTTTAGAATAGAATTTGTTGGAACATAAAAAATGAACATTTATAGTATATATAAATATAAAAATATGTAAAGTGCTTATTTAGAATATTTAAATAAGATAGAAGTGTTACATTTATTTATTATTCTTATAATTATTCTTTAAAAAATTAACAATTATTATTTTTAAAAATTAAATTATTAAATTCAAATAGCTTAATATTTTTATTGTGTAATTGATAATAGGGAACCATTGCAAGGAAATTCACTACTTTGCAATGTTGACTTTTGGGGCCTCTTGACCAATATGTGCTGCTTTTTTGGGCTTCAAAAGTAAGGCAGACAAAGAGCTGATAGAGTAGCAAAAATAAAGACTCAACATTAAAAATAAAAATTATCACATTAATGAAAATTAAAATTTTTTTTTACAATTTCTTTATATTTTGGAACATTAAATATCCGGAAAATCTTGTGGTACATGAGAAACCATCTTTCTAAATCTTCCAACTAATTCGATAAGATTAACATTATATAATTATTCATTAAAAAATATTATTATTCGAAATGATAAGATAATTGTTTATAAAATATCTAATAAAGAAATAGATAAAATTACAAATGTGTTCACCCGCAGAGAATCAAAATAAACACTTTCAAATTTAGAAATCACAGTTTGGAATCTTCTTATTTTACAGCCTCAGTTTAATAAACTTATTATTTACTGAGTAAGAATATGACATTCAAAGCAAAACCCAATAACAGAGTAGTATCGAGAAAAAACTTGGTAATGGAAAAAAAGAAACAAGAGTAAAATAGGGTAGTACTATCTACAAGAAAATTTTTAAGCTTGCTTGGGAAGATAATTTTTTTGACAGCCTAGAAATTAAGAATGTTACCAATAGTACAAGGAGTCAAGTTCAGGGGCCAAGGGCTAAGATTTGAAAAAGGATCCTGAAATGACCATTCCATGCCCATTTTGGGCACTTGGAGGTCAGGCAATTTGTCCTTTCCAAAGGGCAATTGCAAAGATGTTAGGGACCCTTTTCTCATTTCTGTCTCCTGATCATTACTGTAATTCACTTCAGCCGCCATTTGTGTCTCCTTTGATTCTTTCTCAAACATCATTTGATGGGTTAGGGTTAAATCTTCTTGATTTGGACTAGGAAAGGAGATTGTCTCTAGCGATGATAGTGGAGATGGAGAAGATGCTTGAATTGTTGTCCTTAACTCTTCCTCCTTTGCTGCCCTTTCTTCTAGCATTTTCAACGGAGTTGCCTTCCTGTATATCTTGCACAAAACAATCTCCTGCATTTCCACATGGTGGAAAATATCAACAAATTTTCCTTCTGGAATTGAGCCCATTTTTTAAGTATAATTGTACTACTAAAAAAATATACTCCTAAAAACTTTTATGCTTAATTTTGTTTTATCTCTGGTTTTTTTTTTTAATGAAATACTTATAAAAAAACTTTATTTAAATGAACTAAAAACTGAAACCCACAAACCAAAAAAACAAAAAGAACTTTCATGAACGAAAATTGAAAGTTGAAAGTGGAGATACCTTTGGCTGGTGACAATTATCTGGCAGACGATACTCGTTCATGACCCAATCAGTTTTGCTTCCTCTTGGGGCTTTTCCTCTGTAAAAAACAAGAGTCTTTCTCAGGCCTATGATTCGTTTAGGCTCCGATAAGCTGAAGATTTTCCGGTCCGAACCGGTTGCTTTCCAGAAGCCGGTTTCAGTAGTCCTGTTAGGTCTCCCTCCACTTCCATGCTTCCTGTCCCTCGGCACAAAAAAGTACCACTCTCTCTCCCCAATCTTTGACAGTCCTGTTCTCATATTAAGCCGACACAGAAGAGAACAATAATCAATACCCATATGAAAACATACATATAACATATATATATATATATATAAGCATGAGCATATATATATATATATGTATAGAGATGCAAGTGATCGAAGTAGTAACGGTGTACCAGGTAAGTCCCAAGGATCATGACGATAAATATTGAGGAAACCAATTATATCAAAACGTAGTCTGCTGCCATAAATCATGCTCTTGAGGTAAAAATCCAGAAGCTCTTCTTCTGTCGGGTGGAATCTGAAGCCTGGAAGTTCGAAATCTATGGCCATTTTACTCATTTTTGAATTTTGCTAATGCAAAAAGGGTGTTAGAAGGGTATAACATGTATAGGTATGTATGTATAAAGGGAATTATAGGAGAGTTGTGTAAAGCAGACACTTTTGGATATATTTATATAGGTAAAGGATATTGGTGGGTGAATGTAAGTTTTACATGAGACCAAGTCTTGAAATTTTTGTAAGCATCTGCTGACTGATAACACCGGTGGGATCCACACGCTTACTAATCCAAAAATTAATAATGTCACCCGAAGGTGACTGAAAAGACGAAATGACGAGAGAGGTAAGAATAGGGATGGCAAAAAAATTTCGTCGAAGCTCAATCATCCACACCAAGTCGTTTTGGTTTTTTTTATTTTTTTTTATTTTCTCTCTCAATAGTTCGGATATAGATTAACCAAATTGAATTAGTAATTCGTGTGAATTCGAGATCGATTGATTAGTTCTGTGTTTGGAATTTAAAAAATTAGTTCAAATCTATATATTAAAGATTTATATGATATTTTTTAAATATATATATATTAAAAATTAAATATATGTATTATAATATATTACTTGTATCATAACTAAATTATTTTATTGAATTTGTCGTTAACCTAATTAATAAATTTATTTTAGTTAATTTACATAAAGCAGAGCAATTTAAGCACGTTAAAATTATGTGAAAACTAATGACTTATTCTATATAAACAGTGACGAGTTAGATTTAGTTTTACTATTGACAAATGCAGGAGGAGGAGGTGGTGGAGAATGAGGCCAACACCGAAAATTTACTAGGTATTTTAAGATTTTGTTTAATTAATTTTTAATTAGTATTTGAAATTAATTAATTATATTTATGAGATTTATCAATTAATTAGCTTGTCAATACTTTATGAAATTTATCTATTCATCTCCAGTAGCCTAATAATAATTAGCATTAATTGTCGAGGAGAAAATTATGGCATGGCTCGCAGTTGATTTTTTATTTTTGATTTTTGATTTTGTTTTGCTCGCATTTTCTGGAAGTTTACTGGGAAATTATGGAGAATGGGAAGAATTTTCTATGCCTGTAAAGTGGTAAATTTGAGTGGTCAGCTTGTCCCTTTCTTGTCTACCCAGTTTTTGCAGTAGGAGATAAATTTAAGTTGAATTGGTCATATGATGATACCGTTCAAAACTCTTCAAGTAGAAATGTTAGTTTAACTCAGCATAAGCTCAATCTTTTTTTTTTTTTTTTAATTAAGGTAGTAATAATTATGTTAATTCTACAATCGTTGAATAGGTTGTTAAAGTTAAATAGTTTTATTAAGTCTAATATATATATAATAAATAGTGATAATAGTAAAAAATAATTTTAAAAAATTAATATATTAATACAATAAACGTGTATAGCCCACTTCTCCACTTTAATTAATTTAAAAACTAAAGTGTTTGGGTTTAAATTAGAGATTTAAAACCAGAAAGCTTGGGAGTCAATATTTAATTTATTTCCATTCAGAATGAGTGAGAATTGGGTATGACTTCAATTCTTGCTTATGACCAAAAATGGACTGACACCGACCTAAAAATTTTAGGAAATGCTAGAAACAAATAATACTTTTTATTCTCCCTGGTAATCATTTAATATGATTATATAACTATTAAGAAGATTATTACTCTTTTTTAATATATAATTGTTTATTGGTATACGTTTAGTGTAATTATATATTATTATAAAATTAATATATAATTTATAAATTAATTTTTTATGATTATTTTACATTAACGTATATAAAAAAATTTTATGAAAATTTAAATTTTTAAAGAAAAAACAACCAAAAGTTGAACTTTTTTTTAGAGAGAGAGAGAGTGTGTGCGTTGCGTTTTTTTTTTGTTCTTATATTTTTTCTTTTTACAAATTATTTAAATAATAATAATTTTCACTATATGTAATAATTAATTATAATTTTTATTTTAAATTTAAATAAATAAATTACTCTAACCGAATCGGATCCCACCATAGATGGCCTACCCGAATAAATTAAATATATATATATATATATATTTATGTGCTTGGGTACCTTGGAATTTGGTTAAATAAAGTAGGAGAAAATTTGTATTCCACAAAAGTTTATAATTATTGAAAGAAATAGACTTAGTCTTAATAAGCAAAAAAGAATTGGTATGAACTAAATGTATGTATATATATATATATATATATATTATATGATTTTTAAATCCTTTAATCTTTTGCTTTACTTTGTTTTTGTTTTCACATTAACAACATTTTCAAGTTCATAGACTTGCATACACCAGTCATATTCCACAACGGAATTGAAGGAGAAAGTGTCATAATTTGCAATTCGCTATAATTAATTTAAAATTTTTAGCACAATTTTTGTTGAAATAATTATACCCTAAAGAGAGATGAACTACAAACTAGGGTTTATCAATTCTATAGATTCTCCAAAGTCTTGACAGAAAGACAGCCCACCACCATCACCATGACAGAATATCTTATTTTCCAAGTTGTCAATTCAAAGACAATGACAAAAAAAAAAAAAAAAAACCTAAAAAAAATTCATGGTTTTGATTATTTGTTTGACTTAAAAAGTCTACTGACAAGACTTGGATGGAAGTCTTCTTTCTTTCTTTCTCTGTTAACATCATCAGATCAAAACTCTTTGATGCTTATTGCTGATTATCAAGTGCTTGCTAGCTACCTTAAAATAGTAGTTTTTTTTTTAATTATTTTTTTTTATATTATTAAAAATAAGATTGAGTTTTATTTAAATTTTAATTGTATTTAATGATGATAATAACATTTTGAATGAAAATACATTTTTTTAATTTCGTATTAATTTCATATTAACTTCAAATAAAGAATTGTTATAGTTTGTTCATAAATATATGTTGGAATTAATTCAATTATAAATTAAATACAAAAAATTATTTCATGAAATAATTTACGTATGATCTTATCAAACATATTTACTTACGGACTGACATTATTGATCTTCTTCCGTGCAATTTCCTTGAATTTTCTTGTTTTTTGACATTATTTTTATTTTGCCCATTTGAAATTGTTGGCATTTAATTGTAAGAACACATGTTTCCCAGAAAAGTAGAGGGAAAGTGACGATTAAATTTTTAATTTCTCGTTCGAAAAATTTATAAACTAAATTAATATATCTAAAATAATGCATGACATCAAAGATGGTTAATTTCTTCAAAGTCAAGATATGAGACCTTGTAAATTGTGATCAAACTAGAAGCTCAAAGACAAGTCAAGGCATGAATAGTTAGATAAATACTAAAAATACAAGTATTTTTATATTAAAAGTAAATGTTTTTTTTTTTTTTAACTTTTGATGAAAATACAAACTTTTAACTAAAGACTTTATTTAATTAATCACCCAAATTTACAACATATCACATCAACAAAAGTAAACATTTAAATTAAATTAAATTAAATATTAGAAGAAAACAAAATTTAACTATTGAAAAAATTTGAAATATAAATAACTCATTAAACTATTTAATGACTAACATAAATATGAATTACTATAATTTTCTTTACCTATTTATCTATACGTGGTTTAGAAAGTATGGTAATTATCTAGTGGAAGTAATAAATCAATAATCTTCTTTTTACCTCGATTTTAAAAAGTATATACTCACTGTAATTTATTCAGAATAAATATATACATATATATATATAAAAGGAAATATAAACTCAACCCAAAGCTGGATAAGATTAGACCAAGCTAGCCTTTTTATTTTCTCTCTTTTTTTTTTTTTGAAATATATAGCAAATATCATTTCAAGTTTATGGATTCTAAGGGCAACAACTTCATTGACCGACTGATCAAACAAAGACCCTCTAGATTTAGATTTTGACTTAGACCACAAGAAGGGAAATACAGATACTTTATGTACACACATATATCTAATACTAAAATAACATAAGAAGGTCTTAGTTTCTTTTATGTTGATTTTTGTTTTTATTAATTTTATTTGGTCCGAGAAAACATAATCTGTAACGGCCCCCAAAATTTTAAATGAAATAAGTGTATTAAAATATCAATGCGGAAGCGAAGTTAAAATTCGATTAACATCCCTTACACTGAAACCAGAAAAACGTGCTCAAAATATAAAAGATCAAACTAACTAAAAGAGAAATTCGAAAGTAAAGCTATGAATATGACTTTGGAGTCTTTAGGCGTCCCCTTCGTCTTCTTCTTGCGGAACGGGCTCGGAAACAATGTCTTCCTGATCTGAAATGATTAAATAAGGAATGAACTACACTAGCCCAGTAAGAACATCACGATATCTCACCGTCACGGAGGTAAAGGTGGGTAGAAAACACAAAAAGACCAATGTAGCATAATTTACAATAAACTCATTTCTTAGTAATAAAACCTTTTACCATTCACTTACCTCGGTGAAATTCATAAAACAATATACGAAAGCAATAACATTATCATCATCATGAAATCATATAAACTGTGTAACATAATACTTATCACGCCCTTGCAATTCAATCATTTCACAATTACTTTTCCTCATTCACCAGCCTACTAGTATCCATGGGGATCCATAGGGGTCCCGCTACCCGTTACCCTTAATACTTGTAATAAGATTCCAAGGCCGTCCCCATACCCCGTCCGGTATGGGCGCCAAAACTGTAAACCTCAATACCCCGTCCGGTATGAGGGTGAAACGGGCCGTCCCCATACCCCGTCCGGTATGGGCGCCAAAACACATACGATCTCCATACCCCGTCCGATATGAGAGACCACAATCCAGGTAGGGTTCCCTACGGACCCGGTCCGTCCACCATCTCCCAGGATATCTAGTCAGACTGACCACATTATACAATTACCCATTTACATAATCTTTCATTCTCTTTTCCCTCAGTCAGCATCATCAATCCACATGCAAACAAGCAGAACGGTAATTTATGCCAAACAGACAACATACAGCATCAACATCCCAGTCATTCGATCCATAATCAGTAAAACAGTAAAATATGCACACGAAACTATAAAATGAAAACATCAAGCCTCATACTGCATTTAAAACTGTAAAACAGGCCAAATAACAGTTAACCGACAAACACACTAGACTCGGGCTCAATTAGCGACCTTAAGCAATTTTCACACATTCGTTGATTTATGAAATACCATTTTATCATTTATTGAACTTTAATACCGTGATAGGAGATAGGGTGAGGGGTCTTTACTCGTTTAGGAGTCCAAACACGGCTTCACAGTGCGCCTACAAGCTATCCCCAATATTCCCTAAATTTTTTCCGGGCAACTGAAACGCACTACTAGTACCTGCACGTGTTCCAAAAAATCCCAAATTAGGTCCAGGGCCCCTTTCGGCCAATATTGCAACTCCGGCACGGCGGCTCCGCCGCTTGCGACGGCGATTCGCCTCGGGTTGGCCGTTTTCGACCGTTTCTGGCCGAATTCGGCCACACTCGCATTGGTTTCTGTGAATAAACAACCCTACGGCCCTCGGGGGGCCAAAAAATTACGAAAAACCAAAGCTTACCGGCGGCGGTGCTCTCGGGTGCGGCGGCTCTCCGGCGAGGTTCGTCTTTTGGTGATTCGGCTCCGGTCAACCTGTAGAGAAAAGAATGGTGATCACGGTGATATAAAAATTGCATCAAACGGAGGCCGGGAAGGGCCTCATCGGAGGCAAAACCAGAGGAGGGGCGCGGCGGCGCCGCTGGCTTTCGACCATGTTTTTCGGCCGTTTGGCCGGGATTTTGGCTCCGATTTGGCCACAGGGGGAATCAGTGTGGAAAAACGAGTCGGGGGTGTGAAATTTACCTCGATCGGCGGTCGCAAATTTCCCCGGTGCGGCAGCGGGCGGCGACGGCCGGCTCTGGTTCGTCTTCTCCGGCGAGGGCACGCGGCTAAGGTTTTTGTGGTCCGGTGTGCGGGTTCTATTTATATCCTTTTGCCTTTTGATCTTAGCCGTCCATTTTGATTTAATCTGGGCCGTCCGTTTTTGATTAAATATGGGCCGTCTGTGCGATTAAATCTGGGCCGTCCATGCGCGCGATTGATCTGAGCTGTCCGATCGCGCGCACGCGGATCGCCAACGTGGCCCGTCTTCGGTCGACGTGGTTTTGCCACGTGGCAGGTCCTGGTTGGCCAGGACTGCTGACTGGGTCTGCTGACGTGGCTGCTGACGTGGCACTTTTTTCCCCCCCTCTTTCCGGGCATTACAACTCTCCCCTCCTTAAAGAAATTTGGTCCCCAAATTTGCCTCTTATTCTTGATCGAACAGATAGGGATATTGGGCCCTAAATTCTGATTCCAGTTCCCAAGTAGCCTCCCTGGGCGTGTGGTTCTGCCACACGACCTTTACAAATGAGATTTCCCGGTTGCGGAGTATTCTGCTCTCTCGGCCCGTGATACCGACCGGTACTCTTCATAAGACAGGTCCTCTTGGAGTGGGAGCGGTTCATGAGCAAAGACATGAGAAGGGTCCGGATTGTACTTCCGTAGCATAGACACGTGGAACACGTTATGAACCCGGAAAAGCTCAGGTGGCAGTGCAAGTCTGTAGGCAGCAGTACCAATCTTGTCTAAGATTTCAAAGGGTCCAATATATCTGGGGTTTAATTTTCCTCTCCTGCCGAACCTACTAATCCCCTTGAAAAGAGTGACCTTAAGGAACACCCGGTCGTCTTTCTCAAAAGCTAGGTCTCTCCTCCAGGTATCTGCATAACTCTTCTGTCTACTCTGCGTTGTCTGAATGTTCTTCTTGATTTTAACTATCTTGGACGTGGTCTCCTCTACCAAGTCCGGACCGAACAATCTTCTATCGCCTACTTCCTCCCAACAAATCGGTGACCTGCACGGGCGCCCGTACAGCGCCTCATATGGGGCCATGCCGATGCTTGCTTGGTAGCTGTTGTTGTAGGCAAACTCTAACAGGGGTAGATAGTCGTCCCAGTGGCCCCCGGAGTCAAGGACACAAGCTCGGAGCATATCCTCAAGCGTACGAATTGTCCTCTCTGACTGTCCATCAGTTTGGGGGTGGAAGGCAGTGCTAAGAGACAGCTTTGTTCCCATAGCTTGCTGGAAACTATTCCAAAACTGATAAGTAAATCTGGGGTCCCTGTCGGATACCACTGTCACTGGGACGCCATGCAGTCTGACTATCTCCCGGATATACATTCTTGCCAACTTGTCCAAGAAATCAGTCATTCTGATGGCTAGGAAATGGGAAGACTTAGTGAGTCGGTCAACAATTACCCATATGGCATCATGTCCTGATCGTGCCTTGGGTAGTCCCGATACGAAGTCCATGGCGATATGTTCCCACTTCCACTCTGAAATCGGTAAAGGCTGAAGTAATCCACCCGGGCGTTGATGTTCTGCTTTGACCTGCTGACACACCAAACACTTAGATACAAAGTCGGATATATCTCTCTTCATCCCACTCCACCAGAAACGAGGCCGCATAGTTTGGTACATTTTTGTACTCCCTGGATGCATGGCAAACCTTGAACTATGGGACTCCGTCATGATGTCTCTTCTTAACTCACTGTCGTCTGGGACACACACTCTGTCCTTGAAACGAATCAATCCGTCGGCAGAGAGCTGGAATTCTGAACTCACTCCCTGTTCTGCATCCTTCTTGCGGGTTACCAGGGTGGGGTCAACTGACTGGGCTTCCTTTATTCTTTGGATTAACTCGGGTTAGACTGCTAGGTGGCCCAAACATGTGGCCCTCTTCAGATCTCGCAGTCGAACCTGCTGCGTAGCCCCAATGGACCTGCATTCTGAAACCATCAAATGAGCTAGGGTGCCTGCACTTTTCCTGCTGAGGGCATCGGCTACTACGTTGCCCTTACCTGGATGGTATAGGATGTCACAGTCATAGTCCTTGAGGAGTTCCATCCACCTTCTCTGACGCATATTGAGATCCTTCTGAGTGAAGATGTGCTTCAAACTCTTACGATCTGTGTAGATCTGAAAGGTCACTCCATACAAATAATGGCGCCAGGTTTTCAGGGCGTGTATGATTGCAGCAAGCTCCAAGTCATGAGTAGGATAGTTCTTCTCATGACTTTTCAGCTGTCTGGACCCATATGCTATAACATTTCCATGCTGCATCAGGACACAACCCAGACCCAGGTAGGAGGCATCACTATAAACTGTATACCCTCCTGATCCACTCGGTAGAGCCAGCACGGGTGCAGTAGTCAGCCGCTTCTTCAATTCTGAAAAACTCCTTTCGCAGTCCTCATTCCACTCAAACTTTGCATTCTTCTTTGTGAGTCGGGTTAGAGGGGCTGCTAGACTAGAAAACCCTTCGACAAACCGGCGGTAATAACCTGCCATCCCCAGGAAGCTGCGAATTTCCTTAACTGTTGTCAGCCTTTCCCAACCAAGTACCGCTTCAACCTTTTCGGGATTCACTGATACCCCTTCCTTCGATATAACATGTCCCAGGAATGCGGCTTGTTCGAGCCAAAATCCACACTTACTCAACTTTGCATATAACTTCTTTTCCCTGAGTACCTGTAGGACTTGGGCAAGATGATGAGGATGTTCTTCCCTACTTTTTGAGTAGACTAAGATGTCATCGATAAACACGATGACAAATTGATCCAAGAATTCTCTGAAGATTATATTCATTAGATCCATAAAGATGGTCGGGGCGTTGGTTAGCCCAAACGGCATGACCAGGAACTCATAGTGTCCGTACTTGGTTCGGAAAGCCGTCTTGGGGATGTCTTCTGCTCTTACCTTTACCTGATGGTAAAGTGATCGCAGATCTATTTTAGAAAAGACCTATGCACCCTGCAACTGATCGAAAAGATCATCAATCCGGGGGAGAGGATATTTGTTCTTAATTGTTACCTTATTTATCCCTCTGTAATCAATGCACAGTCTCAACGTTCCATCTCCCTTCCTTGCAAAAGTAACCCCGACACCCCATGGGGAAACACTGCGTCTAATGAAACCACTGTCTTGTAGCTCAGTGATCTGTTTCCTTAGTTCTTCCATCTCGACGCGGCTCATTCGGTAAGGGGCAACCGAGATGGGCTGGGTACCTGGTTGTAAGTCTATGGTGAACTCAACTTCTCTGTCCGCTGGTAGACCGGGCAATTCATCCGGAAATACGTCTGGAAAGTCTCGGACTACTGTAATCTCCTGAATACAAACTTCTTTCTTGGGTTTACCTAGTTAGAGAAAATACAAGATTAAGGCACTGGGAATTAAGACAACCTGCCATTAGGAGAAAATCAGTACTGAATAATTTTATTAACTTGTAAATGGCTCCTCGTTGGGAGGGTTAAATACAATCTTTTTGTTAAAGCAGTCTATGGTGGCGTGATACGCCGCTAGCCAATCCATTCCTAGGATTACATCAAAATCCCCCGTGTCTAACCCTATCAGGTCTACCCTCAATTTCCTATCTGCCATCTCCACGGCACATGCCCTGTAGACAACCTCTCCTAGCAATGTCTCCCCCCCAGCGGTAGATACAAGCAATAATGAATCAAGTCTATCAGGTGATACACAAATTTTGGAAGCAAGAGCATGTGAAATAAAAGAATGTGATGCACCAGTATCAAACAAAATATGAGCAATATGACCAGAGATAGTATACATACCATGTACCACGTCCTGGTCTGCGTCGGCATCCTTCTGGGTAAGATTGTAAACTCTGCCCTAGATTGTAGGCCTTCTCTGATTCTGGTTCCTCGGGCATTCCCTTGCATAATGTTGAGCACTGCCGCATATGCAACAGGTGTTGCTGAGGCGGTAGCAGGGTCGGTCCCCGTGATCCCTGTCGCAGTGTTGGCAGATTTTCCCGCGTGCTACTCCCGTAGCCTAAGGAGGAGCCTGAATGGCGGGTCTAGGCCTCTTACTGGGTTGGACAGGCATGGTAGGTGCTGGCCTACGGAGCGGGGCTGAGGGTTGGGAACTTCCCGCTAGCTGAGGGCGGGTGTCGAAGCTCCTTTCTATGATCTGCGCCTTTGCTAGGACTGCCGAATATGTCTCGAGCTCCATCATCAGTAAGTGCTGTCTAATCTCTGGGCGGAGACCCCACTGGAATTTCCTGGCCTTTCGGCCCTCATCCATCAGTGTCTCTGGGGCATGTCGACCCAGTTCAAAGAACTTACGGGCATACTCCGACACTGTCATGTTTCCCTGGACCAACTGAGCAAACTCCATTTCCTTTAAGTGTTGAATGTGTTTTGGGAGATACTCCGCGTGGAAAGCCGCTAAGAACTGCTCCCAAGTAGCTGGTGTGGGCAGGGTGGTCCGCTTGAGCTCCCACCAGCGCACTGCTTCCCCTACCAGCATGTAGGAGGCAATGGCAGCCCTCTGCTCAGGAACTATTCCCAATGTCTCGAAAGCTCTCTCTGTTTCTGCCAGCCAGTATTGGGCCTCTTCAAAAGAGTATCCCCCTGCAAAAGTAGAAGGGTTCAGCCTTCTGTACCTCTCTATGAAGCCGGGGTCGATCAAGGAAGGAGCGGCATCCCGAGGTAGAGGGACTGGGACCGGCTTAGGGTGAACTGGGGGACCCTGTGGTGGCGCCTGCTGATGTGGTGGGGGCACTGGAATGTGCTGTGGCGGCACCTGTTGGTACTGTGGCTGTGGTACCGGGTTGTACCGCGGCTGTGGTGCCGGGTGGTACTGTGGAGGAACAAGCTCCTGCCGGGTTGGCTCGGGATCAGCCTGCTGCAGCGGGGGCTCAACCTCCGCTAGCGGAGGAGGTTCGGGTAACTCCCTTCTCTCCTCTTGCCTTCGCTGGGCGGCTACGAGAGCTTCCACCATCTCATATAATCTGTCTAAATCCTCCCAAAGCGAATTATCTTGAGCCGCTCGGTTTAGTGGGGGCCTTCCTCTCCTCATTTATGTGTACCTGCATTCACAAGGAATGGTCGAGTAACGACCAATAGGTGAGTATTTCTCTAAGGAACTATTGTGTAAGGGCCAATGGGTCCGAGGAAATGCGGCTCTGATACCAACTGTAACGGCCCCGGAAATTTTAAATGAAATAAGTGTATTAAAATATCAATGCGGAAGCGAAGTTAAAATTCGATTAACATCCCTTACACTGAAACCAAAAAAACGTGCTCAAAATATAAAAGATCAAACTAACTAAAAGAGGAATTCGAAAGTAAAGCTATGAATATGACTTTGGAGTCTTTAGGCGTCCCCTTCGTCGTCTTCTTGCGGAACGGCCTCGGGAACAATGTCTTCCTGATCTGAAATGATTAAATAAGGAATGAGCTACACTAGCCCAGTAAAAACATCACGATATCTCACCGTCACGGAGGTAAAGGTGGGTAGAAAACACGAAAAGACCAATGGAGCATAATTTACAATAAACTCATTTCTCAGTAATAAAACTTTTTACCATTCACTTACCTCGGTGAAATTCATAAAACAACATACGAAAGCAATAACATTATCATCATCATGAAATCATATAAACTGTGTAACATAATACTTATCACGCCCTTGCAATTCAATCATTTCACAATTACTTTTCCTCATTCACCAGCCTACTAGTATCCATGGGGATCCATAGGGGTCCCGCTACCCGTTACCCTTAATACTTGTAATCAGATTCCAGGGTCGTCCCCATACCCCGTCCGGTATGGGCGCTAAAACTGTAAACCTCAATACCCCGTCCGGTATGGGCGCCAAAACACATACGATCTCCATACCCCGTCCGGTATGAGAGACCACAATCCCAGTAGGGTTCCCTACGGACCAGGTCCGTCCACCATTTCCTAGGATATCTAGTCAGGCTGACCACATTATACAATTACCCATTTACATAATTTTTCATTCTCTTTTCCCTCAGTCAGCATCATCAATCCACATGTAAACAAGCAGAACGGTAATTTATGCCAAACAGACAACATACAGCATCAACATCCCAGTCATTCGATCCATAATCAGTAAAACAGTAAAATATGCACACGAAACTATAAAATGAAAACATCAAGCCTCATACTGCATTTAAAACTGTAAAACAGGCCAAATAACAGTTAACCGACAAACACACTAGACTCGGGCTCCATTAGCGACCTTAAGCAATTTTCACACATTCGTTGATTTATGAAATACCATTTTATCATTTATTGAACTTTAATATCGTGATAGGAGATAGGGTGAGGGGTCCTTACTCGTTTAGGAGTCCAAACACGGCTTCACAGTGCGCCTACAAGCTGTCCCCAATATTCCCTGAATTTTTTCCGGGGAACTGAAACGCACTACTGATACCTGCACGTGTTCCAAAAAATCCTAAATTAGGTCCAGGGCCCCTTTCGGCCAATATTGCAACTCCGGCACGGCGGCTCCGCCGCTTGCGGCGGCGATTCGCCTCGAGTTGGTTGTTTTCGGACGTTTTCGGCCGAATTCGGCCACACTCGCATTGGTTTCTGTGAATAAACAACCCTACGGCCCTCGGGGGGCCAAAAAATTACGAAAAACCGAAGCTTACCGGCGGCGGTGCTCTCGGGTGCGGCGGCTCTCCGACGAAGTTCGTCTTTTGGTGATTCGGCTCCGGTCAACCTGTAGAAAAAAGAATGGTGATCACGGTGATATAAAAATTGCATCAAACGGAGGCCGGGAAGGGCCTCATCGGAGGCAAAACCCGAGGAGGGGCGCGGCGGCGTCGCTGGCTTTTGGCCGGGATTTTGGCTCTGATTTGACCACAGGGGGAATCAGCGTGGAAAAACGAGTCGGGGGTGTGAAATTTACCTCGATCGGCGGTCGAAAATTTTCCCGGTGCGGCGGCGGGCGGCGGCGGCCGGCTCTGGTTCGTCTTCTCCGGCGAGGGCAGGCGGCTAGGGTTTTTGTGGTCTGGTGTGGGGGTTATATTTATACCCTTTTACCTTTTGATCTTAGCCGTCCATTTTGATTTAATCTGGGTCGTCTGTTTTTGATTAATTCTGGGTCGTCCGTGCGATTAAATCTGGACCGTCCGTGCGCGCGATTGATCTGGACCGTCCGATCGCGCGCACGCGGATCGCCAACGTGGCCCGTCTTCAGTCGACGTGGTTTTGCCACGTGGCAGGTCCTAGTTTGCCAGGACTGCTGACTGGGTCTGCTGACGTGGCCCTTTTTTTTTTCCCCCTCTTTCCGGGCATTACATAATCTACCAGAATTATTCCTACAATTGAATTCCAAACTTTCAAGTATACTGCTGAATATTTTCCTTTAATTACCACATCTAAAAATATATATACTAATAAAGAAATACAAATAACGATAAATTTTTGTTCTATTTTTATTTACCTGTAAAGTTATACAATCTTTATATATATATATATATATATATAACATTTGTGTGCCTACATTTTTTAAATATATCTATACATATGTATCATATTTAAATTTGATAATAATATTATAAAAATTATGAAGACATTAAGTAAGAGTTGTAGGAAAGTGTTTTACTCAAAGAAAGTGTCTGAATTATCATAATTTTTTTTTTTTTTTTTTTTTTTTTGCAGATTGGTTGTGTGAGGCTACTCTTAGCACTTGCAACCATTAAATTGCATCTTCATCAATTCGATGCTAATAATGCATTTTTCCATTGAAAAAAAAATTGAACATGAAAAAGTCTACATTAAGTTGCAATCGAGTTACCCTAACCTAAGGTTTACAGGTTGTTGAAGTGTATACATCGGCTTAAGCAGATTTCGTGGCTATATTATACAAAATTTTCAACTTTTATTGTTTTAACGGAATTCGTACAATATAAGGCAAATCATAGCTTTTACACGAGCGAGTGAGAAAGACTTTATTGGATTTTTTGTTTGTGTTAATGATATAATCATAGTAAGAAATAACACGAGTATAATTGATAAACAAGTATCAATAATGAATTCAAAATTCAAAATTCAAAATTAAAGACCCTGAGGAACTTAAATATTTCTCGGCATCGAAGTTAAATAATCTAAAAAAGGAATTCACAACTGCAAATACAAATTTACCCTGGATTTATTGAATGACACATTAAATTTGGTTGCAAGGGCATCAAAGTTACCACTTAATTAAAATGTTAATCAGTTAAAGGATGATGGTAAAGTGATTCCTAATCTAACCATGTATAGAAGACTTGTCGAAGACTTATGTACCAAACTCTGATAAGACAATACTTATCTTATTCAATATAGCTTTTGAATTAGTTCATGGAGCAACTGAGAGATCAATATTGAATATAGCTAAAAAGATCTTGAGGCACATCAAACATGCATCGGGCTAGGGTTTATTTTACATTATATATGATCAAATATTTTCTTAATGTTAAAGTTACACGATCTAAACAAGAAAATTCACATCTACTAACACAATATATCCTGAATTTGGGTACATGGGCATCAAAGTTATCGTTTGATCAAAATCTTAAAATATCAAAGGATGATTATAAAGTGATTCCCAATCCAACCATGTATAAGAGGCTTGTCAGAAGACTAATGTACATAACTTTGAAAAAACTAAGCTTATCTTATTTAATATAGCTTCTTAATTAGTTCATGGAGTAACAGAGAGATTAATGCTTAGATATAGCCTATAAAATCTTATGGTACATTAATCGGAATAGGTTTATTTTACTCATGCTCTTGAGAACTACAGCTCAATGTTTATAATGATAACCATTAGGAGCTTGTCAGATACACAAAAATTAATCACTAGATATTGTCTAGCTCTTAGATCATCCTAATCTCCTAGAGGCCAAAGAAATAACACACCATCTCATAATCCTCGATAAAAGTAAAGTATTGTGTAATGATAGTGTTAGAAAAATTAATCTCTAAATTGTGCACAATCACAATAAAGTGAAAGCAAATAAAAAAAATACAAGGTTTAACGTGGTTCAGCATAAGAAAGTATTTCACTATGGTCAAAAGAGAGTACATCATCAATAAGTTAGCAAACTTACACGTAGAGAGATTATTAGAGTTTTTCTCCAACAAAAACTCTTTAAAATATACATCAAATATTTTCCCACGATAAATACAAAATATCTCCAAGATATACATAAAATACGCACTATGATAAATATAAACTATCCCCCATAATACAAATAAGCATCCCCAAAATTCAAGTCGCACCAACAGACAACTTTTATTGTGAGCTGACATGTGCAAGATACCTGTTGAAATATCTTGAATTTTGGTGATATTTATTTATATTTTGATGATAAATTATTTGGATGTCCTTTATAGCTATCTTGTAAAATATTTGATGTATATCCTACAGAATTTTTATTTGTTAAGAATTCTACTAATATCTCTATAAATAGGTTTACTAACCTATCGAAGATGTACTCTCAGATTACATAATAGAATTTTTTCTTACCAGTCTTGTCAGTGGATATAGGCATACTGTCGAACCATATAAAATTGATGTGTTCTTTTCTTTATGCTTTTAATTTAGTATGATTGTACATCTTTCAGGGATTAATTTTTCTCAATAAGGGGAACTAGAGCTCGAATTTGAACTGAGTTTGAGAGTGAGAAAGTGTACGATCTACATATTATATCAGACAAAGGAAACATAAGCAGCAGTCACTGTCGGCGGTAGATCATCTCAAATCAGTGCGAAGAGTGACAGATTTTTGAAGAAGAAGAACATATCTCACGTGCAACATGGAACCAGAAAGTCTGAAGGCGGCGACGCTTTACAGGGGTGTCCAGAAGCTCGCCGAATCTGCAAGGAGAAAGAACGAGCCGCAGACAGTTTCAGTTTCGGCAAGAAATAATAAAAGAGGTTGGATCTGACCAGAGTTGTGGCTGTGCACAACAAACAGACGGAGAAAAACCAGAAAAAGTCAGAGAAAGAGAACGCACACTGGAGAAGATGAACCAGCACGGCGGCACTTGGTTCGCTCAAGACCCAATTTGCAGTGTTTCCAATGGTGTTTCGGCACGTTTTTACCATATATGTGTTGGATTCGTCAAGTCACACATTTCAGTGCTTTTTTTGTGTTTTTCAACAGCGGCAAGAGGTGACCGACAGCTGTGTATGACATCTCCAGCAGCTGTGTGCATGACAGCGCGTTGCGGCATGTGGAGGAGCATGGAGGCGCGTGTTGTGTTTCAGTAGTTGCGTTCAAAGTTTTCTATATAGAAGTGACCCCCTATGAGTTTTTTTTTTTTTCTTTCTGAGAGTGTTTTTCTCTTTATTTGGTTTTTTGATGCACAGTTTATAGATTCGAGATGATGTCCACAAAATATAAGATAGAGAAGTTTGATGGTGGTACTAGTTTCAGTCTGTAGAAGATTAGAATAAGATCGTCCTTGGTGCTACAAGGTTTGTGATGGGCAATTGAAGAAAGATATCCTAAGGGTATGAAAGATTCAGAAAAAAGAAGTATGCAGGACAGAGTCTTATGTGTGATTTTTATGAGTGTTAATGGCAATGTTCTGCGATAGATTACTAAAGAAATTTCCGTTTCAGCTGTGTGAAAGAAACTAAAAGATTTGTACTCTGTAAAATCACTGACAAATTGCCGTTATATGATGAAAATACTTTACAATTTGAAAATGAGTGAAGGTGCGCCATTAAACAACACCTTAAAAATGAGGATAAGATATAACATAGATATTAAGATTGAAAATGAGGATCAAGCATTAATTATTCTATGTTCATTACTATCTTCTTAAGAGACTTTTGTTGATACTCTACTGTATGAAAAATTTAGTATTTCACTAGATAATGTTAGCAATACATGAAAATCGAAAGAGTTACAAAAGAACTTTACTGAGTATAGAACAAAAGGGGAAGGTCTGATAACTAGAGGAAGGACATAGAGAAATGGTAAATCAAAATCTAGAGGTAAAAAGGAAAATTGTTTTAAGTGTGGAAAGAAGGGTCACTTTAGGAGAGAGTGTCATATGCTGAAGAGAGGAAAAGAGTAGGAAAGTTCTACTAATATTAGTTAACATGGATAATTCTGATGATAGTGATAGCAGTATTGGGTTAGTTCTATCTATAAATTCGGATCATAGAAAGAACTCTTAGATTCTTGATTCTGGTGCTACATTCTACATGTGTCCATATAAATATTGGTTTGTTACTTACAAGCAAATGAGTGGTACCGTATATATAAGATATGACACTTCGTTATCTGTATCAGAGATTGGTAAGATCATATTAAGAATGTTTAATGGTATCATTAAGACTATTGAGTATTGGCATGTTCCTCAGATAAAGAGGAAACTTGTAAAAGCCTAGAATTTAAATAAAAATAAATTTATAAATTAAATAAGGAAGCGATTAATAGAGTTAGAGTTTACATTCCTTACAAAATAATTTAGAATGTCTAATAGGACTACGGAAATATCTCTTTTGAAAAACAAATGGCAATTAAAGAAATTAAACGAAGAACGAATACAATAGTACCCTAGGGCAACCTTCACTAGTACTTGAAGGGAGTCTGATGGTGAACTACTCACAACCCTCTTACTGATCGAGATATGAATCATACTCCTCTTGATATGAAATGGTTAATGAAAGGGTGAGTTACACTAACTCAGTAAAAATATCACATTAATCACATATACGGAAAACTGAAGATTCGTACAGAAAAATAACTGATAGAACCCTTGCTTTATTTAAATACATTTAAACTTAAAAATATTTGTTTACTACTTACCACAACGAGTTTTTCAAAGACAACTATGAATACCCATATCCATACCACTTTTCACTTTCACGCAAAAGAGAATAAGAAACAATAGTTTTTCTTTCTTACATGCTTACTGGTACCCCTAGGGGTCCATAGGGATGTCTCCCCTACTCGTAAAACTGATATCCAATTTTTTAATTAACTGGTCGTCCCCATACTGCGTCCGGTAATGGGCGCCAAATATTCCAATACATTGATACCAAGTCCAGTATGAGGGTGAACCATATCTCTCAAACCTTTCTAGTAATGGACTTCTCAGCCCCGTCTGACTGAGGTAACATTATGATAGGGTTCCTTATGTACCGCACCCGTTCGCCCTTTTTTCGGGTACCCAGTAAGTATTTCATATACAAATTTTCATCAATGAACAACCAACAAATACGTACCAATATCTTATTATATATTCACATATCAATCAAATGACATTTAAGTAAATAGTACGATTTCATACCTCAAGAACTAAGAAACGTGATTAGGGCCTTTATTTTAAATCAATGAATCAGATAAAGATTATAATTAGACAATCAAAAAATGAAAAAATAATTAAAAGTAATAATTTAAATCATACGGTGGATCAATCAAGCAAGTAAGAAGTATAGAAAAAAAAAACGAAAAATTAAGACAATTGTGAACTAACCGGTTCTGACTCCACAAATAACTTGTAATTATTTTTATAATTTTTTAATTTTTTATAAAAAAATGAAATTATACATCATTAAGCCTCAATTTACCGTAACAGAGAATATGGTGAGGGATTCTTACCCAGATTAGTACTTCAAAACATCGAACTGTATACTACGCCTCTTAACGAGTACCGAATTTTTTAAATTTTTCTGTGGAATTGTAAACACTCATCACATACGTAAAAATACTCAAAAAAATTTAAAATCGGTATCTAAAACTCATTCCGACCAATTTTGGGGTCGAAGCACCGCGGTGACGTCGTGCTCCGGCAGCGGTTCACTTTTACCTGACCGGTTTTGGCAAGTTTTAGTCGTATCCCCGTAGAAAAATACGTTATGGGGCCTCAATTGGCTAAAAAATCATAAAAACTGAATCTACCAGTGGGGAAAACCTCTGGGTGCGGCAACCCTGCCTGTCCTCCTCTGCAGCTGAGATTCTTTCTTTGGATAACCTACACATAAAAGGATGGTGAATATAATGATAAAAAAATACATGAAATGAGAATCGAGAAGGAGCTCATCAGAGGAATTTTAGAGTTTTGGCTGTGGGAGTTTTGTTGGATTTTACCCGCAGTTTTTGGCTCACTCGTCATTCTTCTTACTCCGATTTAGCCACAGAGGTGCTCGAAATCGAATTCTGAGCGGGTAGAGGGAAGCTGCCGCCTAATCGAATTCCGATTATACTCATCCTATATTTATCTTGGTCGTCAATTGCGATCAATCTTGTCCGTCTGATAAAGCCTAATGATGAAACGAATCTAGGTCGTTTATCGCAACTGATCTCGACCGTCCGATCTCGCCTAAGGGAAAAACGAATCCCAATTGTCCACGCGCGCAGGATCAATCCTGGGCCATCCGATCGCGGGGCACACGGATCGCCCACGTGGCACTGAAGTCAACATGTCTTACCACGTGCTTCGATTCATCCAAACTGTTGATTGGGCAGTCTTACATTACCGAACTTTCTCTTTTTGCACTTCGATACCCTGTTTCTAATTTTTCTTTCAAAAATACCCCCAAACTCAAATTTTTACTTTTTTATTTCAAAATTATTTTCAATCTCTCCCTAATTTATTTATTTTTTTCTCAAAATTTTAATTAAATAAAAATAAAGTATATTAAATTATTTTTTTAATAAAATAATTTAGTAATACCAAATATATCGGATCATTTTTCGGACCTAGGTATTACAAATCTGATTTCTCTTTTTACATTGGCTCAGGGTTACAAATATCATGTAAAGAATGGTAGTCTTAAAGTTTGTAAAGGCTCTAAGGTACTCATGAAAAGTATTTTAGAATTTAAATTGTATGTCCTTCAGGGAAATGTAGTTTCAGGGGAAGCTGTTGTAGCATCAGGGAGCAGTAATCATAATCAGTTGTGACATCTATATTTAGGTCATATGAACAACAAGGGGTTATCTATTTTGAGCAGACAAAGTTTGTTGAATGTGCATAAAGAAGGAGCTTTGAGTCTGTGAACATTGTGTGTTTGGCAAGCAGACCAGAATAAAATTCAACAAAAAGGCAATGCACAAGACCAGAGGTAAGTTAGATTATATTCATTCTGACTTATGGGGTCCATACAGAGTTCCCTCAAATAGTGGTGCCAGATATTTTATGACATTGATTGATAATTATTTCCTATAAAGAGTTCTCATTATCAGTCCTAACATTTGTCAAATACAAGAACATGATTGAGAAACAGACAAAGAGGAAGATCAAGTATCTTAGGACTGATAATGGGTTGAAATTTTGCAATCATGAGGTTGATTATTATTTCAGTACGGAAGGTATAGTGAGACCCCGTACTTGTGTTGGGACACCACAATAGAACGGTATTGCAGAACGCATGAATAGAACGCTTTATGATATAGCATGAAATATATTGTCTCATTTAGGTGTGGGATAGGAATTTTGGGATAAAGCTGTGAATACTGCGAGTTTCTTGGTTAATATATCTCCATCCACAGCTATTGAGAGTAAGACTCCTTTTTGAGATATGGTCTCGATCACAAGCTGATTACTCTCAATTGAGAGTGTTTAGTTGTCCTGCTTATGCTTATGTTAGGGATAGTAAGCTTGAACAGAGGGTAAAGAAGTGCATATTTCTAGAGTATGCATCTAGAATAAAAGGTTACAGGTTGTGGTGTAGGGACCCCAAGTCTCTAGGGTTGATTATCAGTAGAGATGTGATATTTAATGAGTCTGTTTTATTAGACAGTCAAAAGGAGAAAACAATAGCAAAATCATATCACGATGTTAAAGATCAAGTAGAGTTAGAAGCTCAGTCAAATGGTCTAAAAAATGAAGTGCATGATCAATTAAGTTATAGTTCACCTGATCAACAACAACCATATAGTATTGCAACAGGCAGTGAGAGAAGACATATTAGACGATCACAGATATATAAGAATCTGGTTGGATATAATTTATCAGTTGCGAAACAAGTTGATTTGCAGGAACTAGGGAGTTCAGATGCTGATAAGATGGTTGGTGTTGTGTGTGAAGAACTTGATGGTAAATGTCACTTTGTTCAAGGATCAGATAGCAAGTTTAGGTGCAGTCTAAACTTGGCTAGAGTTTGTGATGCTCAATAGCGCCCCTGTGGGAGCATGTTGGCAAGACAGTGCAACAGAATGGTTAGTTATTTTGATGATAGAGGAAATTCAAGCTAATGGAAAGATTTATTGATGTATCTTGAATTTTGGCAATTTTTATTTATATTTTGAGAATAATTTATTTGAATTTTTTTTGTATTTATCTTGGAGAATATTTGATGTATATTCTATAAAGTTTTTATTTGTTAAGAGCTCTGCTAGTCTCTATATAAATATGTTTGTTAACCTATTAGCGATGTACTCTTAAATTATATAATGAAATTTTTTCTTGTCGGTCTTGACCGTAAACGTAGGCACACTGCTGAACCACATAAAATTCTTCTGTTCTTTTCTTTCTTCTTTTACTTTGGTGTAATTGTGCATACTTCAGGGATTAATTTTTTCCAACAGTACCTGTTAAGTAACTTAGCTATTAAATACTCACAAAATGTTATCATGCATTATGACAACAAAGTTACAATACATATTACAACAAATTATGTCTTCCATAAGAAAACTAAAGATGTAGAATTAAATTGTTATTTGATTTGTGGGAAGGTTTAAAATAGAAACATTAAGACAAGACATGTCGAAAACAAATAAAAAGTTATAGATATATTCACCAAGGCATTCCCAAGTGGTTTCCTTCATTCTCATATGTCCAAGATTCAAGTAGAAAATATATACTCTCCATTTTGTAAGAGGATGTCAAAATACAGGTTTAACTAACCCAAATAGAGTCTAGGTTGAAATGGAAAGAATATCTTCTAGAACAAACCCTATAGTGTGCTTGTATATATATGTGTATGTATATGAGCATTTAGGGTAAAAGAAAATGACTATGTGCATTAGGAGTGTTCGTATGTCTCATTTCTTATAAGTATATAAAAGTTGTTTTCTCCATTGGAGAAAGTAGAACATTCAAGAAAAACAAAACCTAAACTTGTTAGCCTTTTTCCTCGCCATTCTTTGCTTAATTCTTTTTTCCCCCTCCTTTATTTGCCTCTTTTTCATCTCTTTCCATTTGATTCTCTTCTCACAGATCGACATAGAGCTTTATTTTCTTTGTTCGTAAGAAAATTTGTGTTATTTATGACAATTAAACTAAAAAATAAAACCAAAATAAAAATTATTTATCTTTGTAATTAAACCGGCCTTTATAAATAAATTGACAATTTTCTTTTTGGAATGATATTCATTGTTTTTTTAGGTAGTTAGACACATTTGTTTTGGTATCCTTTGTCCCAAAATTATTCTAACTAGTGTTAAAATTCCATCTCCTACATAAAGGGTAATTTTCAAAAAAAAAAAACTCGGCCCATTTTTATGGTATCTTTTGGGCCATATAAAGAATCCGAAACCTCACTATACAAAAATTGGCCCAAAATAATAAATCCTCTAGATCCAAGAAAGCTTACGGCCTCCAACTCTTAACTATAGGGCCGATGGTTGGGCCACATTAAATTTGTTGAGTAGCCTAAAGATGTTGTAGCTTCTTATTCTCTCGTGACATAAAACCTACTGTTCCAGCAATCGACATGGCTTGAGCTTTTTATATATATATAGATACACGCACATACACATACACATACACATACACATACATATATATGATATACACGTACGCTAAAGTTTTCTATTTTACATCGGTCATGATTCACCTTTGCTCCAAATTGAAACATCTTTGACATTACAAAACTTCAACTATACATATTTTACCGGAGACCCTATAAAATTTTGATAACATTAGTCGCGTATACTTATCGTGACTCATAGAAGATTTTTTATAAGGCAAATATTTTTTACAAGACAAATTTTACCTCAAATACTGCCTCCAAGACTCTAGCGAGATTGACTTGGATAACTTTTATAGGGCTGTCACATAATTTTAACTCTTTTAATTTATACATCTATCTTTAGTAAGGTGTTATAGCACTAACCTAGTTTGAAAAATTGGTCTTTCATCCTACTTAGAATTCCATAACAGACCAAGAATACTTGACTTAGCATATTTGTAATAGTGGGTCAGTTTCAAAACCTGTTTGTTTAGAGATAATACATATAATTAATTAAACTATTTTATTTTGAATATTCATTCAATTATTCAATTCAAACCCAGAGAAAAGAAAAAACCTTTTAATATTCCTGCAAATTCTTGTAAGGATTTGTTCATCCAATTCTCTCATTCTTCGACCAAGGTCTTGCATGTTCTCTGGTTATGCAATTCAATTCTTATTCCTTTACTCAGCACAAAAGCATTCAAACTTGTTTGGAAATTAATACAGAATATATAAACAATTTGGTGAGAATAAAGGCAAAGCCAAGATACGTTTTTATTAGCACCAATCCATCAATTTGATTTCTGTTTTTGTCTGTAAAAAATGATATACATATAGATTCTATTCCCTTTGCAGCATGAATAGAAAAATGAAATTTGAAAATACTGTAATTAGATAGTGATTTATTAGCAGAATCATTTGATAATGATATGTCTTAACAACGCAAACTTTTTAACGGAGGAAATGCCCAATATTTTTGAAGTCATAATAAAATATTCATTTAAGACAATGTTCGGAAGAATGAAAATAAATTTTAATTCGTTTTGAAGTTAATATTTTAAAAATATATTTATAAATATTATACACTTTTCTTTTGTCAAATTCATTTATTTTAATGATAAAAAATTAATATCTCTCATTGTTAAATTTCTTTGAAGTTATGCTCTAATAATTTTCTTTCCTAATATTTTTATTTCCAAGACCAAATTAAGAGTATATTTGAATTCAATAAAATTTTGAGAATTAAAAGATCAATTAAATGTAATATAGTACAAAAAAAATAGATTAAATGAAAATGAGTTGGTAAATAAAAATAAAAACAAATGATCAAATTAATTCTTGAAATTTGGCACTTAATTGTTATCGTTTGATTCCTGAAATAAAATGGTTGTACTATATATTTTGATGTTTAAAAAAAAAAATAATCTTAACTAATTAATAGATTAATAATTTATTAATTAGTTAAAGTTATTTTAATATTTCTATCTTTAAATATACAAATATTACTTAATTATTTTAAAATATTAAAAATTCTAAAATTAATTTGATAATTTATCCTCTAAAAAATATATATATTTTATTGCGAGAACCAAATTCCCCTCAACCATTTTCCTTTTCCTGCTAAAAAGAAAACTTGTGATTATGAATCTTTGCTTTTTAACAGTTTAAAACTAAATTCTAAGAGAATGTGATTTGCCCACTTCAAGTCTCCTACTCCTGTGGCATAATACGTAATTACATACCCACATACACATTTGTTTAAATACATTGATTTTAATTCCTACAAATTGTCTTTAGAAAAGTAGGAATCAACCATAATATAATATAATACGGTCCCCAATTTTTCACTTTTTTTTTAAAAGAAAACCCAGAATGTAATTTCCTTTTCTATCACAAAAGATTAACTTGAAAAGTTAAAAATAAAGAAGGAAAATATCTCAGAATTTTTAATTAAAGGTAAGGAAGGGGTAATTGTTTTGTGAAATGATGATTGGGCAACCCAAAAGAGCGGTGAACAAAGGTATAGAAGAAGCTGGTAGATGACTTTAACTGGTCCCCCAATTGCAGAGTCAGACTGTCCCAAACCAAAATCCTCCAACACAATAACTTCTTTTGGGGATCAATTAGCCCCATGCCCATGCTTTTTGTGCCATTCTTGGACCAGACATTTCCATCTATACTCAAAATCTATACACTATCACTTGTTCCTCCTTTCCTCTCTCTCTGCATACATACATATAAATAACATATATTATGGGTTGGTGATATAATTTACTTAACAAGTCTCAATCATTTGCGATTTGGGATGAGGCCCAGAAGAATTTTTTGCGCATAATTTCAAATTCAGCATCTTGGTTTGGAGTTAAATGCGGTTAGGGCATGAGGTCCCTACTAGTCTTTTTTTTACACTGAAGAGATTTATTAATTAACACTAGAGGATATTCGCACCCGAAGGATATAGAACAGTAGCCTGGACAAGTAATCAAGTATACTATTTTCCTGTCAAAATCAAACTGCGAAACCTAATGCATAACATATACATGTATATGCGTGTATCTGTCAATATATAGAGGAACTATCACATCCCTGACCAAACATTTAACTACAACTACCCTTTTCTAATCAAACAGTTCCCTCCTAATCAATTTGGTTAAATATCTTCCCAAAGACTCAAATCAAAATTTTTGATCTCAGTCAAACTTTCTTATCACTGCTGTTTCATCGAAAGTTCAACATACTTTTCTTATTTTCCCACATCAGCTAATATCTCGCCAAGTACACCATAGCCAAAGCTTAGAGAAAATATATTATGACATACGCTGCGTGTGTGTGTGTGTGTGTGTGTTTACAGGTGAAGGGGGAAAGGGAAAGTCACTGGGAAGGGGCTTCTCCTGAATTTGCAATATTTTAGTTGATCACAGTTAGTCTTTTTTTCCTCTGCAGTGCTTTTTGCAGTAGGCAAATAATGAACAGAACTATCTCCAAGCTGGTATCTTGCTAGAATAGCTAGAGTTCAAAAACATCCTTGTTACTTGCAAAATGAGCAACTGGACCCCCAAAATCCAACCAAACACAGTTGGAATAAGAATTGTCCACACCCTCACAACTTGTAAGACTCATCATCCAACCCTTAAAAGCCCCACAAAGCCACAAAAATTCAAGGTCACTAAATATACACATATATATATGCATATATATCATATATATATATATATATATATACACCCCGCATACACAATATATGCATCGTGACACATACGTACGAATATACCTTATTAAAGAACTGGAAGAAAGGATAACAAAAAGAAGACTATGAAGACTAAACATCAAGGCATGCATGTTGTTTGCCTGAGAGAGTTTTGGATAGAGAATAAAGCTGGCAACTTTTGGAGCTTGGTTCCTTGTTCTTTCAATGTATTTACATAAGTCAAGATACCAAATACAAAAGAAAAAGTGCTTAAAAGGGTAATGCTAATTAAGTTTCAATTAGCTTTTTTGTTTTTGCCTTGCTACCTTTTCTTTTCCCTTTAAGATACAAAAAATACCAACTACTTTTGTCACTCTCTCTCCCTTCTTTTCTTTCTTTCTTTTTTTTTTTTTGTTTTTGAAATTTCTAAATCATTCACAATCTTACCACACACCAACACCATCTTGCACTTTGTATATGACACCAAAAATCAGAGTTGAAAAGAAAGGAAAAGAGGGACTAGAACACCTTTTCTTTTTTCCTTTTAGTTTCTTTTGAACTTCTCATTTTCAATGTCTCTCTTTATAGAGCTATCTCAGTCTGCAGAGTGGTAGCATTGAACCCCACCTGTTGCTGTGCTTGTTGCTGCTGCTGATCAACTTCCCATCTGGCCTTGGCAATCACTCCATCATGCACTGGCACGTACTCCTAATCAAAGCCACAAACAAGAACAAAACAGTGTTATGTGCCATGCTATTATGTACATACAACCAAACACTCATTAAAAACAATACCAGACACTCAGACACCAAGATGATGATATGAGAAAAGATTCTTTTTCCAAACACCAGTTTGTCATTTCCATAAATGTGTATAGCCTTCATTAAGTTTTTATCATTTACTATGTGAAAAAAAAATATTTGCTTACGACTATAAAACAAGGAACCAAAAAACCCAGGTACCCACCTCAAGCTTTTGTACTAGCTCCCTGGCATTTGGTGCAGAGATAATGATGTGGCGCTGAGATGGTTTGATAAAGCCATCATCCACGGCTTTGTCAATGAAAGTCAGGAGGTAGTTGTAGTAACCATCAACATTTAGCAAACCCACCTGTACATATTCCAAACTAAAGTTACAAATAATGCTAATTAATACGCAATAAAGGTACAAGAATTTATATGGGTTTCGTTTATAATAAACAATATTAATAAACAAAGAATCTATGAGTTACAGGCTTGTCATGGATGCCAAGCTGAGCCCAAGTGATTACTTCCAGCAATTCTTCCAATGTTCCATACCCACCTGAAAAAAACAAAGATAAGAGGACCAAGAGAGGAAACACTCAAATCATATTTAGGCAAACAAAAAACTACTGTGTTGTTGCAGATCACTACATGTTTAGTGAGAGAGTGAGAGAGAGAGAGGGGTGGGTTGCGGGGGGAGAGAGAAGTGACCTGGTAAGGCAATAAAACAATCAGAGTGGCGGGCCATTTCTGCCTTTCTTTGGTGCATGTCGGCTACTGGCCTTACCTCTCCAACTGTTTCACCAGTTATCTGTGGCTCCCCATACAAGTCAACATTCTTTTATAAGCACCATTGAAAATAAAAGTACCAAGCTTTAAACAGAAAATGCAAAATTTGTTTGAACTGAAAAAACAAGCAATGATCTAAAACAAAGCTAAAGTGAGATTATTTCTATTAATATTTACCTCTTTGCTCATCAGGGTTCTGGGTATGATCCTGTGAATCATAAAAACAAACATCCAACAAACATAAATATTATTTTCTAGCAAAAATATGAAAAGTTAGGCAAAGGAAATAAGCATTTTCATAGCTTTACCCTAGAACATTGCCTCCTGCTCCATGAACAGCCTGGGAGACCAAACCCATTAACCCAATACTTCCTCCTCCATATACAAGGTCCAATCTCCTTGCCACCTTTCAAGACAACACAGATAAATAACACACCAAGTAAACTGTATATATCAAAATCAAAATGACCAAGAATGAATAAGTAGCAGCCTTTATTAATCAAGCAGTTTAGCATATATGCATGTATATATACATATAGGGAGGGGGAGAGAGAGAGAGAGAGAGAGGAACATTGATGATATCGTACCAGCTCTTGTGCTAATTCAATGGCAGCATCTCTGTAGCAGTTTCTCTTGCCAGTACTACTGCCACAGAAAACACACACCGTCTTGAATCTTGACTTCACAACTTCAACATCCATGCTTTTTTTCTATTGAAACAGTTTCTTTGGGTATTTGGGTTTCTTCCAATACAGAGTTTTATGGAAGCAAAAAGGGAAGTTGAAAAGTTGTGGGACAAGGCAAGGCCAGGTAACCCTCTTGCTTCACTTGGCTACACAGGACACAAGCAAAATGAAGGTCGCCACAATAGTGTATATATAGACTCCGCCAACTTACATACACACACTATTAGGATATTGACTCAAAAGAAATCTTAAAAACAAGAAAGAAAAAAAAATTTGGTAGCCTCCTAAAAGTTTTTAGATAAATATTATAAAAGGGGTATTTTCTTTTGTAAGAAATTAAAAGAAAAATAAAAGAGAAACGAGTATGATGATTGGACAGGGAAGAAGTAAGACAAAAAGGCAAAATGGAGACAGAATGGGGAAGTATTGTAGGCCTGTACACCACTCCCCACGGTTTACACGTGTCAAAATATGATGCAAGAATCATGAAGATTTCGTCTTCATCCCTGTAAGACATGGCTTATCAAATCAAGAATTTTTTTTTTATAAAAAGAAAGAAAAATTTTAAAAATGGGAGACAAAGGTTTTGTCTTTCTTTAATGCACGCGATCATAACTTTGTGGCTGCTATAACACGTGCAGCAGGGTCTCATCTCATCTGATCAAATCAGAGATTAATTATTGATCGTTAATGTTTAATATAATTAGTATTGTGTATTAAACAATCCATTGGCTTGGACAGTTATTAGAGCCTCAAAACAGATAGCACCAGAGATTATCAGCTTAAAAAACTGGTCTACTCTACCCAGATTTCTTCCTCTGAGGATGATCATCTGCGACAGTTTCTTCATCTTTCATTTCCAAAAAAACATAATGATAATAATAATACAAACCAGAAAAACCCAGAAAGAAAAATGGAAAAATAAACAAAGAAGATGAGAAAGGCTACAAATTTGATCTCCACTAGCAGCATCTTTGTCCACACACTAAAGCAAAAACTCTTCCACAAGTAAGCTCTTGTAAAGAGCGATTTTCTTTTGAAGAAAAAGAACGCCCAGTATTTCCTGAACACCTGTATTATATACAGAAAATCTTCAACTCGTGTTATTTCAAGATCAGAGTAGACCACCATCCTAGCTTCCAAGCATGAGCTCCGTTTAAATTTAACTCCAAATTCTAATTTTATTGAATAAATATAATTTTAGCTCTGTTCCAGTTAAATTAAGTAAGTTGGTAATATGTTTAGGATAAATTTACTTTAAAAAAATAAAATTATATCTGTTTAATTAATGATGAAACTAATGGGTTTTTATAAAAATACTAACTTTATTTTTAAATTTTTGTAAAAATTTTATTTTTACCGCCATGTTTTTACATTTTCCAGTTAGAACAAAAAAAAAAAAAATTGTACTAAATTGAAGAACTCTGTTCTAACAATTGGCAATTTTTAAAAATGAGAAAGAGTTTTGTCATTTCACAATTGATGACAGAAGTAGCTGAAAACTTTCACTTTTCTAGTTATCCTCATAGCCCAGCAACAGTTTGGTTATCCCCAGAAAAAGAAGAATGGTAATTTTTGCGGAGCCAACCAAACTTTCCAAAGGTGGCGCGTGATCATCAAACCATGAATGAAACCCAGACATCGACGTTCCCTCCATCAATCATGTCATGTCCACTCGTGTAACTTCGCCGCAACTTCACACGCGCCACCGTGCATCCTGACAATCTAAATATAAAACCGTCGAATTAATGATTTGAACTTTTGTAGTACTTTCTACCTAAAAATAAACAAATTTTTTTTAATTATAATATTATTTTTTCAATAATTACAATTGTCGAAATTTAATGATTATTAATATTTAAGATTAATTTCGTAAGCTATTCATATTTAATTCTTTTACTAGTATATGGGTTCAAAATTTCATATATAATATAATTTATGTGTATATGCATTTGTTATAAATATTAATTATAATTTGTGCATTTTTGTATTATAGTTTACGTGCATGTGTTATTTTAAACAAAATATATAATTTTATTCAAAAATAATAATTTAAAATAAATAAAAAAAATCTTAATAAATCCTATATAAATCATCTCTTATAATCTTTAAGAACTTGTAGTAAAGGTTAAATCAAATATGTTAAAATATCAACAACAAAAAAAAATGCATGTACTATTCGGCCAACAGATTTTTAGTATTTAAAAGAGTTCTATTTTATTTATTTGAAAATTTAATCGATTAATTATAGTGCAAAATAGTAATTTTTTTATTAATTTATAAAAATTTAATTCTCAATAATAAATTTTAATTATTCAAGTAATTTATTATGGAATATTAAAATGATGATATAAAAAACATAATATAGTTTAAAACTTAATTGAAATTGCTTTGATTTTGGTATTATTTTAGGGGTTTGGTTTAATTTAATTAATAGTTTATTGAGATTAGCCTCCATTAATTTTGTTTTATTGAGAAGCAAAATTAAGAACTCTCACACGCGGACAACATCTGGTCTGGGCATTGGGGAGGAGGAGAGCATCAAACAGGGGGACGGACCCACTTGTTCATCTTTCTAATTTTCATTTTTTTAAAAAAAAATTTATCTTTTCAGCACAAATACATACATAGCATATATAGGATATGGTATGTGTATATATAGGCGCTCTGTTCACTCCCTCTTTGCCACGTTTTCATTAAATGCCTATCCCCTCAATTTTTCTTCTGCACTATCTCACTAGTGTATGTCAGTCCACGTGTCATCACCAGATTGCATAGGTGGCATCAACTGGGTCCCACAGAAACGTCTTTAATTTTAATTCTTCATCATCTTCTTTTTTTCTTTTTTTTTTCTAAAGCTTGTGTATTAATTACTGTATTTTGAAAAGTATAATAATATGTAAGATTACTGGTAGGGAGTGGCTGCATGCATGCATGCATGGTGTGGAAACAATTGTGTACCATAATTTTTACATTAAAAGAGTAATCATGGGCAAAGCTGATGAGATCAACGGTGGAAATTTCATATCAGCCAACAGTACCTCTACTACTACGGGGCCCACTCTTGAGAGAATGGGAAAAAGCTTCGATTCATCAGAACAGATTTATATTTGGGACTTGTGTTCTTAAATTAAATTAAATTAAATTACATTATTTGATTTTGAGCAAACAAAGATTGTTATTAATAATAAATAATAAAAATTAAATTAATTGCTGTGACCATAAGGGTAATGGGGTGATCTGAGCACAGAGCGGCGCAATCATTATCCTGCGCCGTCTCTCTTGGTCATTGGACTGTACTCATCAAATCAATATATGTATATGTATATCTATATCGACATTTACAATTACACCCCTTTATCCTTCAATTCAATTTTGTTGGTTTTCCTTTTTAAATTTTTTTACGTTTAATTTTTGTGTGATAGAAATTTTAAATTAAAATTAGAGTTAAAAAGTTAATTTCATGTCATTAAATACATTTAGTTTTATCTATATCGATGATTTTTTTGTCAATTAATTTTCGTTGTCTAAATTGATATTATAATTTTAAGTAAATTAAATATTGAAAAAACATAAATAATGAATGAACTAGTTTTATCATGAATTAATTCTACTTTTTTTAAAAAAAAGAAAATAAAATAAAAATATTGTTTGTTAGAAAAATAGGTTTAGATATGTAACATGGGAAATCGAGAAGGCGTGATGATCGTCAATCGTGTCCGTCCATTTGATTGATTGTTAATGATGATGTTTAGGTTGCAGTGCCACATGCTATGTTCTAGTGGCTGTAGGTGCAGGTGTTTTATGATCAGGGCCACACGCCCAACCAATCATTTCTTCCCACTTCATTTCTATTTTTCATTTTGCTAAAAATATGATTGTTAATTTCCTAAAATTACTTTATAATAAAATGAAATTAGATATGTAAATATAAATATTATACTTATATAAAAAGCATTAAGAGTATTATTTACGTGAATGAAAATTATATAATAATTAAAATTTCCTAATATAAATATTAAAAACTGTCATCTCTGAATTTTTGATGAAAAATTCAACAAAATAAATTAGACGTGAAAGGAATTAAGTCATTAAAATTTTATTAGCACATTATGAAAACGGAATTTATATAAAAATAAAAAACTATGGTATAAATATAAAAAAAATTAATTTCTTATAAAAGATCTGAAAAATAAATGAAGTATACAGAAATATAAGTAATTAAAAATTTATATATTATATAAATTTATAATTTATAGTTAATGTAAACATCAATTATATGAAAATATTATTATACTTATTTACTATTTTTATATTTAAAATATTTTTAAAAATAAATAAATAATTATCATTTAAATATAAAATAGTTATTAAAAAATAAGGAATTGTTGCATTACCATAAATATTATACATTGAAAATAAGATGTCTCCTCGCAGACATCCCAAACACATTGAAAGTAAGACTTTTTTTCTTTTTCCATATTTTATGTGCCTCCAACACTTTTGATGAGAATGGTAAGAGTCGGATTTGAATTGACTTTTTGCACTAATTAATTAATTTATACACTTAATTCGATTCAATAATTACCCAATTTAATCCTACCAATTAAATAAATTTATATTTGTAATAATTGGGGAAAAAAAAAGATATATATATATATATATATGAACAAATAAGTAAATAAAAAAGAGAGAGTAAAGCGCGAAAAGGACTCTGTAGATTAAAGAAAAAGAAAGGGACCGCTAAGATGAATCACAAGTGAAGTATAAATAAGCCAAGGAAATAGGGGAAAAAAAAAAGCAAAAAAGAAAAAAAGAAAAAGAGAAAAGAAAAACGAAAAGAAGGGAGGAAAAAGGAAAATCGGTCGAGTAAGAAAAGAGAACGAGTGGACCGAAGGAGAATAACAGATTCAGGTAAATCGGAAGAGAACTGTTGCTGAGTTGAGGACGATGGTGATAAGAGGTAATGTAAACTTAAATATTGCAAACATTGAAATGACATTTGGAATTTGAGTCTCTCCAGTGTAGTAGGGACGATAGAATGAATCGGAGGAGGTCAGTTTCTAAAGGAATAAGTGAGTAAAGGAGGGATTATGGTTACTAGAAGGTTCGATTAGGACTGTAAATGAAGAAGAGTGGGGAAATCCGTGGGGTGTTGCGACGGGAAGGGTAAGACGAGAGAGAGGAAGAGCTCTTATGCGAAATACGTATGAAAGAGTAAAATTTAGACAATTACCATAAGAGAAGAAAATAGGAGATGCGAGTATTAGGCGAAAAGAGAGAATGAGTAAATGTGCGTGCTCTAGCGGGTCATAGGGAGAAGGCAAAGATAGGAAAACCCAAATCGGGTTGCATTAGGGGAATTGAGACACAGAGAGAATCTGAAGAGGGTATTGGTGTGAGGAGAGAGACAGAAGGGAGAGCGAGGCAGAACATAATGCAGGGAATGGGTTTTAATGGAAGCATATGGGTTTACGGAGTGATTGAGGGTGATAGAGAGAAAAGTGATGTGAGGTGAGAAAGGTAGAGGCAAGAAAAGAGAGGGACAGAGAACAGGGGAGAGTTTACAAAAGGTGCGGGTGTGTAGGTGGGAGGTGAATTATTGAGTGAAAGAGAAAGAGATTGGGAAGATAGGATAGAGAACAGTGACTGTGTGTGTATGTGTTCAATGTAAGTGTGATTGTGTTTTTGAAACCTGTATGGAGATGTTAATTGATTGTAAATATTTTAAATTGAATTAATTTGCATGTGAGTTAAATATGCATGTATGTGTGGTACTTGAGTACGATTGTGGAGATGGTATATTGTTTGTTATAATGTTGGCATGGGATTGGGAGCCCGATATAGGTTTACGTCACTCAAAAAGGTAAGTCAATTATCGATATTGATGATGTTTGGGAGTTATCGAACTGTAAATAAGTTGGTTGCCGATATTAGTGATGATTGAGAATAGGGTGAAACATCCTTACCTGGATTAACATTTCAAAACACTGTGCCATCAACTCAGCCTCTTAATGGATCTCGGATTTTCTGAATTTGTTATGCAAGAATAAAAAATACTCGTCATGTACCTAAAAATACGCCAAAAATCCAAAACCGTTGCCAAAAACCCTTTTCGGTAAATTTTAGTGTTCCAACATGGCACCACCACCGTACTTTGGCACTAACTCCATCGTCGTGTCTAAGCCTTGCCTGTTTTGGCCTGTTATGCCAATCTCCCAATGGCAAAACATGTTACAGGGCTTTAGTTGGCCAAAAAATAAAAAAAAAAAACTAAATCTACCAGCGGGTGGTATCTGGGTGCGATGTTTTTGCCGGTTTTCCTTCACAGTTGGAATTTCTTCTTTGACTAACCTGCACAAAAATGGATAGTGAATACAATAGTAAAAAAATTGTGTGAAACGAAATATAAGAAGGAGCTCATCAGAGGAGTTTTTTAGTTTCAGCCACAGAAGCTCTGTCAGGCCTTGCCCGAAGTTTTTGGCTCAATCGCCCTCTATTTTGCTCTAATATAGCCACATAAAGACTCTGAATTGAATTCAGAGTAGATATGAGAGAATTTTACCTTTTTTGGTAGTTAATCGTGGCTCCGATGCGGCGGTGGCCGCGGGTCGGTCTCTTTCTCCTGTGGCTGGACCTTCTTCTCCGGCTAGGCCAAGTGTGACTAGACTTAGGGTTCCTCTGCGACGCGATGCTTATATATATATCCCGCGTCGATCTGCATCGTCAATTCACATCAACGTGGAGCGAGGAAGTCGTTCGATCGCTGCTTGTTTAGGCCGATTGCATTAGTGAATCAGGACCGCGCGATTGATCTTCCCCGTTCAATCATGCCTAATGAGGAAATGCATCTAAGTCGTTCACGCAAGAGGAATTAAACCTGGGCCATTAGTTCATTGGGCACGCAGATCACCCACGTGGTATCAATGTCAGCGTGTTTTGCCATGCGGTGTCCTATAATTCATTGTAGCTGCTGACTGAGCCGTTCTATGTGGCTGAATTTCTTCTTTTTGCATTTTGAACCTCTATTTCTAATTTTTTTTTCAAAAAATGCCCCTCAAACTTAAAATTTCACTTCTCTTCCCCAAAATTATTTTCAATTTCGTCCCTAACCTATTTTTCTCTAATAATTTAATAAAATTAAAATAACTTTTTTCATTATTTTTATAAATACAAAAATTGATCACGGGCTAAATTTCGGACTTAGGCATTACAATTGCAGCCTGGCAGAAACCCCATTTCCAAGGTTCCTTACCAGATGGCGAGGTCGAAATTACTAGAGCTGAGCAAGCAATTACAAGAATTATTGGAAATAAAATTCATCAGGCTGAGTGCATCACCTTGGGGACCCTAGTGCTGTTTATCAAGAAGAATTATTAAACCGTGAGAATGAGTATCGACTATAGAGATTTAAATCAAGTGACAATAAAGAATAAATATCCCCTCCTTAGGATAAATAACTTATTTGATTAATTGGAAGGAGTACGAGTATTTTCAAAATCTGATTTATGCTTCGGATATCATCAATTCAAGGTTAGAGTAGAAAATATCGTAAAGATGATATTTTGTACCAGGTTGTGGACACTATGAATTTCTTGTTATACTTTTTAGACAAACGAATGCTCCTGCAGTGTTTATGGACCTAATAAACAGTGCGCTCAAACCCCTTTTAGACCGTTATGTAATTGTATTCATAGACGACATATAGATATATTCCAAGGGATATAGCGGAACATACTGAACATTTGAGGGTCGTATTAGGGATTCTTTGAAAAGCCAACTTATATACAAAGTTTAAAAAATGTGAATTATGACATGATCAAATATCATTTTTTTGCCAAGTTGTATTGGGGGATGGAATATCTATAGACCCAGCAAAGGTAGAGGCAGTGATAAAATGGGAAAGACCAAATACTGTATCAAAGATCAGGAGTTTTTTAGGGCTAGCCGGGTACAACCGCCAGTTTGTCAAAGGGTTTTCGAGTATTGCAACACCACTCACTAAGTTCACCAAGAAAAATATAAAGTTTGAGTGAAATGGTGATTGTGAAAATAGTTTTCAGAAACTTAAATGGAGACTCACTACTACCCCAATATTAGCATTTCGTCTAGTAAATGGGGTTATGGAGTGTATTGTGATGCATCTCGTCTAGGGCTGGGTTGTATACTGATGCAACACGAGAGACTAATTACTTATGAGTTCTGACAATTAAAAATACATGAAAAGAAATATCTGACACATTACATGGAGTTAGTTGCAGTACTTTATGCTTTGAAATTGTGGCGACACTACTTTTATGGGGAGACTTTCGTTATCTATACGAATCATAAAAGTTTGTAATATTTGTTCACCCACCGAGAACTTAGTGTGTGAAAAAAATATGAATGTATCTGTTGAAGTATTTTGACTGTAAGATCCGGTATCATCCCGGAAAGGAAAATATGATGGCAGATGCCCTAAGTCGTAAGAGTACAGGAGTGTTAGCACACTTGGTGGTATCTTAATAGGATTTACGCAGGGCAATGCAATAGTTAAAATTTTGAGAAGAAAGTAGAGGGAAATATGTGCCTAGATTTAGAGCTCAGCCTACCTTAGTCTAGAGAATCAATGAAGGACAGAAGGTAGATATTGAGATAAAGTCGATTAAGAGGAAAGTGGAGGAAGGGATAGTGACAGAGTTTAGTATGCTTGGTGATGGGTTACTCAGGTTTTAAACCAGCATTGTGTCCTAAATGCCTAAGAGATATAGAAGGAAATACTTAGCAATGCTCGTAATATAAAATTTACCGTGCACCCGGGGAGCACCAAAATGTATAAGAATTTATTGAAGAATTTATGGTGGATGGGTATGAAGAGGGACATTACTGAGTATGTGTTGAGATGCTTGACGTGCCAGTAAGTAAAACTCGAACATTAAAGACCTGAGGGTTTATTACAACCTCTACCAATACTAGAGTAGAAGTGGGAGCATATTTTTATGGATTTCGTGATCGAGTTACTCAGGAACTGTAAAAAAATGATAGTATCTTGGTGGTGATTGACCGTTTAACCAAATCTTCTCATTTTCTGGCAACGAGAGTGCCAGACTCAGTAGACCAGTTGGCTAACTTGTATATCTTGGAGACTATCAGATTACATGGTATTCCGGTATCGATTATTTTAGATAGGGATCCAATATTCACTTCTAAATTCTGAAGGAGTTTACGACAGGCGTTGGGCACAAAGTTAACTTTTAGTACAACCTTCCACCCACATACGGATGGACAAACAGAGATGACTATACAGGTATTAGAGAGCATGTTACGGACCGATGTTCTTGAAATTGGGGGTGATTGGGAAGATATGCTACTCTTGATGGAATTTGCCTATAATAATAGTTACCATGCTAGTATTTGCATGACCCCTTATGAGGCTCTTTATAGTAGGCCTTGAAGGTTGTCAGTCTGCTGGGATAAAGTTGGAGAATGATAGTTGATCGGGCCAGAGTTAGTGAAGAAAATACAGCAAAGGTGTCAGTGATACGAAAAAAATTTACAGACGAGACAAAGTAGACAGAAGGGGTATACTGTAAGAGTCTGGAACAAAAAGATAAATAAATTAAAAAATAAAATGCAAAAGCGAAATAATTAAGTTAGGGTTTACATTCCTTACACAATAATTAAGAATACTCAATAGGGATACGGGAATAACTATTCTAAATGAACAAGTGAAAAATTAAGAAATAAAAGAAAAGTAAATAATTAAGTGTTCTAAGACGACCATCACTAGCCTTTGAAGGCTATTCACAACCCCTTATTAATCAGGATCTGGATTTTAGTCTACTTGATCTGAAATAGTTAAAGAAAGGAAGAATTACACTAAGCTAGTAAAAATATCACACTACTCACCGATACAAAAATTAAAGTTCGTAAAAATCATAAAAACAACTAATAAATTTCTTAATTTAAGTAAATTTATTAATTAAAATTAAAACCATTTATCGTATATTTACCGTTTGCAAGATTTCCCAAATCGACTTATAGAGACAATAACTCAACAACATCATAATATAATATTTAAGTAAACAGTAATAACACCTTTTCCTTTTTATTTGCCAACTGGTATTTAATAGGGTCCATAGGGATGTCCCACTACACGGGAAACCGTATCAAAACTGGTCAATTAACTGGTCGTCCCCATACCCCATCTGGTCTGAGTGTCAAAAATACCATCCATCAATACTTCGTCCGGTATAAGGGTGAAATGGGTCATCGCATACCCTGTCCGGTATGAGGGTGAAACGGGCCATCCCCATACATCGTCCGATATAAGCGTCAAAAATACCATCCCTGAATATCTTGTTTGGTATGAGGTTGAAACGAGCATTTCCTATACCTCTTATGGTATGAACGCCAAAAATACCAATCCTCAATACTCCATCCAGTATGAGGCGACGTTCACGGTCGGATTCCTCATGTACTCGGTCCGTCCATCATCTCCTAAGATATTTAGTAAGGTTATCATTTATTCATTCACTTAACTAATTAATTTTTCGTTTACATTTAATTTTCAGTTTCACAATCTAACTGTAAATCACGCAAGATAAATAATTCACTTATTAAGAAAATACAACTAGATCATCTTATCCATTGTCAATCTATTATCATGCATTTAAAACTGCAAAATGAAATAATCTGTTAAAACACGACAAACAATAATAAATAACTCAATCTGGCTCCTATAATAACCTGTAATTAATTATCAAAGTTTTCTAAATTTTACAAAATATACTATTACTTATAATTAGAGTTCAATTCTGTAACAGAGAATAAGGAAAGAGATTTTTAGCCGAATCGGTGTCCGAAAGACTAAACTTTAAGCTGCGCCAACTTGCGGTCCCGGGATTTTCTAAATTTTTCTACGGAGGTAAAAACACATTTCACATACCTAAAAAAATACCAAAAAATAAAAAATCTGTGTTAAAAAATTTTTCTAGTTAATTCTGGAATTCTGGCACGGTGGTACCACCGTGCTATTCGACGGTACCACCGTCCACGGTAGTGATTTGTCTTGTATTGGCCGTTTTTTGCAAGGTTTTGGCCAATTTGGCAAGTTTTGGTCGGTTTCAACCAGTTTTATACTCGTCCAAACGAGAAAATACGTTAAGAGGTCTCAGTTGGCCAAAAAAAGTTAAAAAATAAAAATTTACCAGCGGTGGGATTTTTCAGAACAACGACTCCACGAGCTCACCTTCGTGGCTAGACGTTTTTCTTCGGTCAACCTGTAAAAAAAAGAGTAGTGAACAAAATAGTGGAAAAATGAGACGAGATGGGAAACAGGAAAAGGTTCATCGGAGACGATTTTTGGCTTTTGTAGTGGCAGCGCCGTCGGGCTTTACCTGCGATTTTCGGCCAATCTACAATTTTTTTACCCCGATTTAACCATGAGGGTGTTCAAAATAAAATTTCAAGCAAATAGAAGAATTTTTACTTTTTTTGGCGGTCGGAGGTGAGTGCAACGCGGCAGCGGGAAGTGCACGGTTCCCTTCTCTGACGACTGGTTCTTCTTCTCTGATAGGGGGCCGGCAGTTAGGGTTTAGATTTGGTTATAAGTGAGATATTTTTACCGGTCACCCTTGAATCTGGGTCATTCATTACATTTGATCCCGATTATCCGATCGCTTCTAAGGAGGAATTGAATCTGAACCGTTCATCGCGATTTGTTTTGGATCGTACAATTACGTTTAAAGAGGGAACAAATTTGAACCGTTTATCACATTTAATCGCGACCGTCCGATCGTGCCTGAGGAGGGAACGGAACAAAGCGTCCACGCACACGGAAACACATCAAGGTCGTCCGATCCCCGGCACGCGGAATGCATTGTGGCCTCTCGTGTGTCATCGAGTCAGCGTTCTTTGTCACGCGATTTGCTACGATTCATCAAGACTGCTAATAAGGGAACGGATACAAAGCGTCCACGCGCACGAAAACATATCATGGTCATCCGATCCCCAGCACACGGGATGTAGGGCGGCCTCCCGGGTGTCATCGAGTTAGCATTCCTTGCCACTTGGTGTGCTACGGTCCGTCGAGGCTGCTGACTGGATGGTACTACATATTGCAATTTTTTTAAAATGCGTTTTGACTTCGATTTTCTGATTTTTTTTCAAAAATACCCCCCGAATACCAATTTTTACTCATTTCTCTCAAAATTATTTTCAATTTTACCATCCACTTTTTTTTATTTTACATTAAATAAATATTTATAAATTTAAAAATTATATTTTTGTAAATAAATATATTTTTTAATTTTAAAATTAATTTCGGGCCAAATTTCGGATAATCGCATGGGAGATTTGAATTTTTAGGTAGGGGATCATGCGTTCTTAAAAGTGTTTTTAATGAAGGGTTTGTTAAAATTTGGTAAAAATGGGAAACTAAGCCCCTGTTTCATTGGGCTTTTTGAGATTTCTTGAGAAGGTGGGTATGGTTGATTATAAGATAGCACTTCCTCTGCAGTATGGTGGGGTCCACAATATATTTCATATCTCTATGCTATGAAAATATTAACTTGATCTAGAGCACATTTTGTAGTATGAGTCATTCCAACTAGAGAAAGATTTAACCTTTAAAGAAGAATTTATTTGTGTCCTTGAATGATAATGAAGGAAATTGAGAAGTAGAATAATACTTATGATGAAGGTTTTGTGGCGACTCACGCAAGTAGGGAAGCAACCTAGGAACGGGAGGACGAGATGAGGAACAACTAACCACAACTCTTCTAGGTAATATAAGAAAATTTGAAAGACCAAATTTTTTTAAAAAAGAAATAATAATGTAATAACTGAGAAAAAAAAAGATATATATGTATATATAAATGAACAAATAAGAAAATAAAATAAAAAGAGAGAGGGAAGAGTGAAAATAAAATGAAAGAGAGATGGAAGAATGAAAAGAATGGTGTAAATTAGGGAAAAAGAAAGGGACAGCTAGGATGAGCCACAAGGTATGTATAAATAGTATGAGGAAATTCAAAAAGAAAAAGGAAAAGAAAAAAAAAAGAAGAGAAAAATGAAAAAAAAAAGGGGAAAGAGGGAAATCTGTCGAGGGAGAAAGGAGAAGGAGTGGGCTGCAGAGGAAGAGTAGATTCAGACGAATTGGAAGAGAACTATTGTTAAGTTGAGGACAATGGAGGCAAGAGGTAATGTAAACTCAAAAATTGCAAATGTTGATATGACATTTGGCATTTGAGTCTCTACGGTGTGGTAGGGATTATAGAGGGAATCTGAGAATGTCGTTTTTCGAAGGGATTGGAGAGCAAAGGAGGGGTTATGATTATTTGAATTTTTTATTAGGATTGTGAGTGAAGAATAGTGGGGAAATATGTTGGGTGGTGCGACGGGAAGGATGAGCTGAGATAAAGGACGAGCCCTTACACGAAATACGTATAAAATAGTAAAATTTAGACAATTACCCTAAGAGAAGAAGATAAGAGATGCATGTATTAGGCAGAAAGAGAGAATTAGTAGGTGTGTGTCTTCTAGGGGGTGATATGGAGAAGGGAGAGATAGGGAAACCAAAATTGGGTTATAAAAGGGGAATTGAGACGCAGAGAGAGTCTAGAAGACGTGTTGGCAGATGAGTTTGGATAAAGGGGAGTGTGACTAGAGCTGTGGTAAACGGGTAAAGGTGGGGTGTGAATGTGAGAAAATAAAGAGACTTCCAAAAGTAGGGGTAAAGGATAAGACTTATAATGTAGGCATTTAGCCTAATTCAATGCTTTGTTTTATCTTTGATTTTACTTTACTGGGCTTGTATGTTCTTATTATGTCTTGTTTACAGATGATGTAGAACAGGAAGCTGGGTCGAAACTTCCTTCTTCCGAGCTTAGTACTTAGAGGAGGCTGCATTGGGGGAGTCGATGTTAAATTTAAGCTATTGTGTAATTGACTGAAAGTAGAGTATCGATGTTAAAGTTGTGATGTAGATAGTTGTATGATCGAGGAAGTTGGATATTAAATGAATGAATTAGAATGCTATTTCCGTTTAGATTCATATTGAATTGTTTGACTTGAATTTTAAAGTGAGATAGAATCTTCCGTGTATATAAGGGAGGGGGACCTTCGTAATGCCCGGGTTAAATTAGGGGCATCACAATATTAAACTATAAATATGTTAGTCAAAATTATTCAAATGTCATGGTAATCATGCAGAAATAAATCAAACTCATTAAATTAATTTAACAATATAAACAATTTAAATAAATTAAGTTAATATCATAACATTACTGTAATTTACTAGCGAATGTTTGTTTATAAGTATATTATTAATAATAAAATTTAAACCTTAATGATTGATTTTTTGTCTACCTTATATGAACAAACGTTGTTGTTCGTTGGAAAAAGAAAAAAAAAAAAGAAAAGAAAAGGCATCCAAGAGTTCAGAAACATTTTCCAAAAGACTTTAGAATCGTTATTGGTCAAAAAAAGACAAAAAGAAAAAAGAAATACAATGGTAAGGTGTGTAAATATAATAAGCTGAAGTTTTGACATGAAGTCAAACTTTTTAATTTAGACCCGGTAAAGATTAGACAATTTTTGTCTGTATGTGCCACGTGGCTGCTTAATCAATCGGTTTAAACAGAAGATAAATAAATATAACAATGAGGTGTGCATTTATAACAAGCTGAAGTTTTGACCTGAAGTCAAACTTCTTAATTTAGACCCAGTAAAGATTAAACAATTTTTGTCTGTATGTGCCACGTGGCTGCTCAATCAATCGTTTTAAACAGAAGATAACAACGATTAATACCTAATTCAATTAGATTTTGAACACAAAATTCAACCCTTTCTAAAACTCCCACCTCAATATCTAATTTCCTAACATGACATCAATCTCTCAATTCAATAATAAGAAGAAAAAAAATCTAAATTTTGAATTATTTTTAAATAGAAAAATTATGATAAAAATATATACATATATTTCTATAATAAATATTATCATTATAAATCATAAATATAATCCAAGATTCATTATTTATCATTATTTCGATAATAGGTAAAATTCTTATGAATAAAGTTTATTTATATATATATATATTTTTTAAATAATTGATAATTTAAATTAACTTAAAATTTTAATAATAAATAAACATTAAATTTATTTAACAATTGACAATAATAATAATAATATTGGAGTATAGTTAGGCCAAAGGTTTTCTTTTTTAAATTAACTTAAAACTAAATTAAAAATAAGTTAAAAAGGAGCCTTGCTTTCAGTTGGATTTGAAAGAATAAATTCTATTAAGCGTTTTTAGAGTATATGTATTTTAAACCAAATAAATATATAATAATAAAAATAAAAAAAATGCTTTAGAATATATTCAGTAACAAAAGAAAACATATTTATTTTAATTTATTAAAATAAAAATAAATAAATAGATGGTGAATACCAATTGCTTAACTTATGATTTAATTGGTAAAAAGATATTATTGATTATCTTTAAATAATTTAATTATTTTAATATTACATTAAATCAAATAAAACATTATAATAATCTTTTTGTTCCCTTTAATTTATGGTTATTAAAAACCCATATGAACAGAGTGAAATGCCTTCTTTGATATTCAAGATGGGCCTTACAGAAAATATCAATGAGGCCCATAACAAATACTAAATTCATCTTATGCCCATAGCAATGTCCTGTTTTAGATACTTCAATATTTTATAAACCTATATTTTCTCTTCTGACATTTACTATATTATATAAAAATATTTTACTTTTCAAATATAATTTTAGTAATATTTGAAATTAATTTTTTAATATTTAAAATTAATGTATAAAATATAATTTTAAAATTTATTAATTTTAATTTAATGTAAAAATTAAGAAAAATAGATAGAGAATGAAATTAAACATAATTTTAGAAAAAAAGATGTGAAAATTTGGGTTCGGTAGATATTTTTGAAAGAGAAATCAGAAACTGAGGGTTAAAACGTAATTTAAGAAAAATGTGCCACATAGGACTGTTCAGTCAGAAGTCCCGACGAACCGGAACGCACTGCGTGGCAATGGCACGCTAACGCAGTGCCACACTGGTGGCCACACTAGCAATCTGCATGCCTGCGATCGAACGGTCCAGATTTGTTCCCGCACGTATAGACGGTCCGGATCCTTCCCTCCTCAGGTGCGATCGGACAGTCCCGATTAAATACGATGAACGATTCATATATGTTCTCTCTTTAAACGCGATCGTACGGTCCATATCAAATTGCGATGAACGACCCATATTCATTTCCTATTTAAATGCGATCGGACGGTTCAGATCAAATATGATGGACGACCCAGATTAAAAAAATATGGATATAAATACCTCACTTCACACTAAACTCTAACCCAAACCGCCAGCCATCCCATAGAGAAAAAGAACCAGTCACCCGGAAGGGAGTTGATCGCCGCCAAAAAAGGTAAAAAATTCTCTCAGTCGCTCGAAATTTAATTTTGAACACCTACATGGCCAAATCTGAGCAAAATGACGACGAATGAGCTAGAAACCGTGGGTAAAGCCCGGCGGCGTTGCTGTAGGAAAAACAAAAAACCACCTCCAATCAGGCCCTTCTCGATTCCTTTTTCGTGTAATTTTTCCGTAATTGTATTCACCATTTTATTTTTCACAGATTGACCGAAGAAAAATGTCCAACCACGTAGGTGAATCGGTGGAGCCGCCGCACCAAAAAACTCCACCGCCAGTAAGCTTTTGTTTTTTGACTTTTTTCGACCAATCGAATTCTTTTAACGTGTTTTCTTGTAGGGATGAATACAAAACTAGCCCAAATCGGCCGAACCTGCCTGAAAATGGCCAGCTCAAGGTAAACCGCCACCGTGCCGGAGTTTCAAAATTGGTCAAAAAAGGGTTTTAACACCAGTTTTGAATTTTTTGAGGTATTTCTAGGTACTTGGAACGTGTTTTAATCTCCGAAAAAAAATTCAGGGAACTCGGGGACCGCTAATAAGCGCAGCTCAAAGTTTAGCATTCAGACACTAATTCGGGTAAGAATCCCTCAACCTACTCCTTATTATGAAATTAAAGTCTAATTATAAATAATGTGGCATTTTGTATAATTTAAAAAATCTCGATAATTAATCATAAGTTACTAATAGATCCGGAACTGGTTATTATTCACTGTTGATCCTGTTTGATTGATTTTACTATTTCAAATGCATAATATTACACTGAAATTGATATGATGATGTTGTGGTGTTTTCTTGATGAATGTATTACTTCTTCTGCGTGATTTACAGTTAAATTGTGAAACTAAAAATTAAATGTAAACGAAAAATTATTTTATTAAGTTAATAATTAAATGGTAGCTTTACTAGATATCCTGTAAGATGGTGGACGGACTGGGTGCATAAGGAACCTTACCGTGAAAATTGCCTCATACCGGACGGGGTATTGATGGATAATATTTTTGGTGTTCTTACTGGACAAGGTATGGGGACGGCTGGTTATTTGAAAATGTTGAATAAGGGTTCACGCGTCGTGGGAACATCCCTATGGGCGCCCATAGATACCAGTAAGCAGATAAAAAGGAAAAGTTATTGTTTTGGTTAATTGAATATGAGATTATGATATTGTTTGTTCTATTGACTCTATAGGTCAGTTTTGAAAATTTCTTTACTGTAAATGTACAATAAATAATTTTACTTATAATAAACGAATTTATTTAAATTAAGAGCTATATTAGTTATTTTCATGATTTTTACCAACTTTTATTTCTGTATCGGTGAGCAGTATGATATTCTTTCTAAGTTAGTGTAGCTTACTCTTTTATTAATCATTTCAGATTAAGATGACCAAGATTCAGATCCTGATCCACAAGATGGTTGCGGATAAGATGTTCAGTTGTTTACTTTACATTTATTTATTTAATTATTCGTTGTTCTTTTAGAAATGTCATTTCCGTATCTCTATTGAGTATTCTGAATTTTTATATAAGAAATGTAAATATTAACGCTATTATTTCGTTTCCGCATTTAATTTGTAATTTATTTCCTATCAAGTTTCGAGTCGTTACAATTTTAATAGTAACATATTTTATAAATTTCCTTACCATTTATTTTATAAGAAAAATGAAAAAAAAAACTATATTTTTCAAAAGAATATGAAAGTTACATAGTTAATAACATAAGATGGTTAACAAATTTATATAAATAGTAGAAAATAAATAAAAAAATTATTTTTTATTTGTTAATGATAAATTTTCTATTTTTAGATAATAATAGTATATATTATAAAGTGAAAAAATGTGTAACGGCCCCGTAAATTAAAATGAAATGTATATATTTATTCTAAGTGCGGAAGCGAAATAAAATAGATTATTATTAACATCCCTTACAAAATAATCAAAATGTATTAAAGATATGAAAGAAAAAACTAACTGAAGGAAATACTATAAATGAATACTATAAGGAAAACAAATAAATCTTTAGGCTTCTATTCACCATCTTCCTGCTGAACGGACTCGGGAACCAAGTCTTCCTGATATGAAATGGTTAAGTAAGTAATAAGCTATACTATCCTAGTAAAGATGTTACACTATCTCACTGTCACAGTAATAAAGGTTGGTAGAAAAAAAAAAGACCAATTGAGCATAATTCATAACAAATTTATTTATTAATAATAAAACCCTTTACGGTTTACTTACCTCGGTGAGATTCATGAAAACAACTTATGAAAATAATAACATTATAAACATCATAAGATCATGCACACTCTCTAACATAACACATATCATACTTTTGTATTTCAATTATCATGCAACAAATTTCATCTTTTATCAGCCTATTAGTATACATGGAGATCCATAGGGGGTCCCCGCTACACGTGAACCATTCTCCTTAATTCTATGACCGTCCCCATACCCCGTCTGGTATGAGTGCTAAAACCATAAACCTCAATACCCCGTCCGGTACGAGGGTGAAGCGGTCCGTCCTCATACCCCGTCCGGTATGAGTGCCAAAACGTTTAAAGTTTCTATACCCCGTCCGATATGAGAGACCACGTTTCCGGTTTCCTTATGGACCCTATCTGTCCACCATCTCCTAGGATATCTAGTGAGGCTGTCGACTTATTCACTTATAAATTCACATACCATCCTTATTTTACTTAGTCTCAATTACCCAATCAACATAAATACGTAAACCAGCAACACACACCAAATAAGGCAACACAACATCAGGTTCACAATAATTCAAATCATAATAGATTAAACATTTATTCATGCATACGGAGCCACAGAATAAACAAATCAGATACTACACTGCATTTAGACTGTACAATAAATCGAACAGGAACTGACCAAAAAATAGATCAGATTCAGGCTCCATTAACAACTTTAATTAATTATACATATCCATAAATTCATAAAATACCATTTTATCATTTATTAGACTTTAATACCGTGATAGAAAATAGGGTGAGAGATCCTTACTTGTTTCGGAGTCTGAAATCGGATTCTCACTGTGCCTACGGGCAGTCCTTAGATTCCCTAAATTTTTCTCCGGAAGCTAAAACACACTTCCAGTACTTGCACATGTCCCCAAAAAACCTCAAATCAGACCCAAGGCTTATTCGGTCAATTTCAAAATTCCAGCATGGCGGCTTCGCCGTGCTCCAACGTCGGCTCCATCGTGCTCCAACGTCGGCGCCGCCGCCCACGGTGGCGATCCGCCTTGGGTTGGACGTTGCCGATCATTTTTGGTCGTATTCAGTCAAACTTGCATTGGTTCCTGTGATAAAACACTCTTAGCACCCTCGGTGGGCAAAAAAATTACAGAAAATGGAGACTTACCGACGACGGAGCTCTCGAGTGCGACGACTCCTTCGGTGCGAGTTGCGATTTGGTGTTTTGCTCTAGTCAACCTGTAGAGAAAAGGACGGTGGTCACAGTGGTGTAAAAATTACATCGAACGAGAACCGGGAAGGGCCTCATCGGAGGCAAAAACTGAAAAAATCCGCAACAGCGCCGCTGGACTTCGGCGGTATTTTTCGGCCAATTGACCGGTGGTTTGGCTCTGATTTGGCCACAGGGAGGTTCAGCATCGAAAAACAAGCGAAGGGGAGAAATTTTACCTCGTTTGGCGGCTAGAAGGTGCTCTGGTGCGGCGGGGGGTGGGGGCGGTCGGTTCCTCCGATGGCTGGGTTGTCTTCTCCGGTGAGGGTTCTGGCGGCTAGGATTTGGGGTTGGGTGTAGATGAGATTGTTTATAAACTTCTCATTTTAATCTGAGCCGTCCATCACGATTTAATCTGGGCCGTCCGATCGCGATTAAATTGGAAATAAATCTGGGTCGTCCGTGCATGATCAAATCTGAGCCGTCCACACACATGAGATCTAGGCCGTCCGTGCACGCAGGAACGGATCTGGGCCGTCCGATCGCGCGCACGCGGATCACCCACGTGTCTCCGTCTCGCGTGGCTTCCCGCGTCAGCGTCCCTGCCACGCAGCGTGTCCTGGTTGGCCAGAGCTTCTGACCGGACTGCTGACGTGGCGTAATTTTTTTAAATTGCGTTTTGACATCGGATTTTCGATTTTTTTTTCGAAAACACTCTCAGAATCCAAATTTTCATCAATTTTTTCCAAAATCAATTTCAATTAAATCCCAAAAATTATTTTACCCCATTTTATTATTATTATTATTTTTAATTCTATTAAATTAAATTAAAATTTTATAAATTAATTATTAAAATAAAATAAAATAAAAAAAATTTCAATAATAATAAAACAAAAAGTTTTGGGTGTTACAAAATGTCAAATAATTTGTATATAGATATTACTCGTGATTTTCATATTTAAGAAATAATTAAATAAACTCAACTCCTGTCTCTTTCTACAACAATAATATTATGTTCTCACGTGCAAATGGTAGAATCATAAAAGCACAAAATTGAAATTTAACATAGAATTGATGTAGAATTAAAAAGTCATTTCGATTCAAATTTTTGTTATTTTTATATTGCAATATTTCATAAAATTAAAATTTGACTTAAACCCAATCTTATATATACAAGATGAAATTACTGGAGTTCATTTATTTTCATAACGCACGATTATATTACTTAAGATATATCTATATTATATTTTAATCTATGTATATCTATTAACTCGATATAACTCCATAAAGATAATTATTTCTACCTCTCATTTATTTGCTATTTGCTTGTATAATTGCTCTCGTTTTATTTATCCATCGCTTTATTATGTTTATCTACCTAATTTACATTAAAAGTCAAAAGAGTTTAAAATTTTATAAGTTTGATAAAATAATTAATATAATATTAAAAATAAAAATGTCTTCTCATAAACAACATTCAAGCCAAATCATTAAACCCAAAAATCTAATAAAACACTAACTATAAATATAAATTAGTATATTAACAGGTAACATGCTTTGTTTGATACGGACACCATTTATACATGGCAAATATGATATGGATATAGAGTGGGTATAGGCTTTATACGTACACCATTTTTACCACATTTTTTAAAAATTATTTTTAATTTTATTCTTTATTTAATTTTAAATAAAAATAAAAAAATTATATTTATTCATTAATTTTAATTACAATTAAAATTAATTAGTGTATTACATGTTAACAGGTAACATGCCTTATTTGATACCTACGCCATTTATACATGGCAAATATGGACATAGAGTGGGTATAGGCTTTATACGTACACCATATATACATAAAAAAGTATAACTTTTTTTATTTGCATCCAACCCTAATTAGTATATTAACAGGTAACATACCTTATTTGATATTTTATCATTTTAAACAATAGGCTAAATCAACTATCTTAGAAGTTTTAATTTATAGGAAATAACCCAATATATCATTAATATGTTGATATACAATTTTATGATCAAAATTCTTTTTGGAGACTTGAAAGAACTAAGACTAAATAACATGATTACAAATAATTTTATCCTAAATTTCAAGAATTAAAGTTATCAATAAATTCTCACAATTTTTAATAATTATTAATTTTATGTCTCACCAGTATATAAAATTTTAAAAATGTGTACAAAACGATATTTTAAATAAGTGAAATAAAAAGTTTAACGATATCTATTAACTATAGAGAGAGAGAGAAATTATTTAGTCAAATAAATTAACATAATTTATATATATTAATAACGATATCATTTTTAGATTTTTAGTTAAAATCAAATACATATTGATTATTATTTTTAATATTATAAAAATAAATTCTATATTAATACTATTTTCTCACATTATAAAAAAAAAAAATTCTCAATCTTTTTAAAATTAAAAAAAAAAAACAATACGTCTTTCAAATTACTATAGAATATATTGGATTGTAGGTAATTAAAGGCTCCACATGAAAGAGAGGGCATACCGATATTCTTTATTGAATTGTAGACAAACAAATATGGTTAGAAACGAACAACGTCGGTAGGTTACAAATTGGAAAAAAATGACTACAAACAATACAAAATTACACTTGAACAACAAAAGAAAAAGAAACTATACCCTCATCGTCATCTAAATGTCTCTATAACATTATTTGCTTCGTATACATATTTTTAAACCTAATAAAAATCAAAACCCTATATTTGTATACATATTAACTTATGTATGGCCGCAATTGGGAATTACAAATTTACCAAGTACCATCATCGCAAGGTGAGCAACCCTCTTTGGCAATATCAGTAATTTGAACTCCTGTGTCATAAATTTCTCCATTTTTCCAATCAGCAGGCAGCACATGCTCTGCCCATATCCACTTCCCATCAAACCCAGCTGTTATCACAAACCTGAATTGCAATGCACCACTTGGTACTCTGCTTGTGTCCCACACTGCCCCAAAGTTCCTGCTCATGAAACTCCAATTTGAGGATCCAACCTGCCAAAAACCAACATTTACTCTAATTAATTCACATTACTTTGATAATTTAAATACTTAAACTTCTGATTTAAAATAGATAGTACAAATAGGTGACCAAATAAAGTGTGATATGGGGTTTTTTGGGCTACCAACCTGAGCGATATCCATTGCAACAATTTCTGTCTGCCCACCTTGATAGAGCAATTTGATGGCCAAGTAATGTGGTTTTTGGCTTGAGTCTTCAACTCTCACTGCCAAGTTCTGTTTCTTGTAGTTGCAGGGTACCCTGTTCCATTTCACATAATTAAAGAGGAAAATTGGAACTGTGTTGCAGAGAAAGAGGACTGTTGTTTATTACATATATATGTATATTAATATGGTGAACAAATTGGACCGTTGATAGCCATTAATGGTCCTGGTGTTCTGTTCATGAGGAAACAGGATTGGGTTTATTATTTTTTTAAGCTGGTCCCCATGGGACTGGACTTTCTATGTGGTGGGTGCAACAAAACCATCAATAGGAAATACTTTTAATATAATTTAAACTTTTTCTAAAATTATTATTATTATGGATAAGATTTTAATAGTATCTTAAAAAGGAAAACCCAGCTACCTCTTATATTCCACGTCAACAATGCCAAGTTTCAAAATGTCTTTGCCCATGCCATTGTTAGCCATGGCCATGAAAGCTCTGCTACTGAGCACAAAATCTGTTTGGTTGCTGTGATTAAGGTCAGTCAAAGTCACTGTGGTGCCTTTGCTACTGCACAGAGTTTTGTTCTTGCATCTTATCTGCCAAAAGCACAATACTTTCAATGTTAAAAAACAAATAATTTTCCGAGATAAAAATAAAAAATAGTCAAAACTCAAAATCTAACAAGGCAGAGCAATTAAAAAATAAAACAGAGGTGGCCTAAAATATACCTCAAAACACGCACCACAACCAGCACCATCCTTGAAAAGAGAAGGAACGCCAGCTGCTAGGTGTCCTCCCCCTAACCCTAATGCCAGAGAACCATACCCACATGCCCCAGCTGCATCAAATGCACAAAACGAAAATTACCCACTAAATTTCTCATCAAAAAATCATCTGGGTACTTCTAATTTTTGCAATTTATGCTAAAAAAACCATCTGGGTATTATTAAAATTAAAAAAAAAAAAAAAAACAAAGAAGGAAAGAAAAAATTGTATAGAGACTTACATGAAAGTGCGGAGGCTTTAGAGAAAAACGCTGCCTTGGATTGGTGGACACAGCGATCACAAGCAGTAGCAGATGAGAAAAGCAAGAAGATGAAAGGAAGGAAGAGAGCCATTTTATTTTTTTTTCTTTTTCTGATTAGTTACCAAAAAACTTAACAAGGGTGAAGAAAAAAGGGAGTTCTTGGTACGTACATATACATTTACAAAGCGTGTGTGTGTGTATATAAAAGTATGAAGGAGGGAGATGGATTAGTGTGGAGTACAGGTCAGCATTTCCAAAAAGGTTTTGTAATGTGAATTCCTTTTTAATAATCAGATTTCAGTTTGACGTGTAGAGAAGTGGAGGGTTGATCTTTAAATTAAAAAGAAAGAAATGAAGATGGTGATTTTTTGGTTCAGACGCGGAGAGGGGAGACAAAGAGGGGAAAAGCTGATGGGGTCCTTCACCGACTTCTTGCCTATCCACTAACAGCTGTTGGTGATGTGAGAACATTCAGAATTGTAAATTTTACTAATTACTAATCCCATCAAATATTTACAATTTTATTTTCCATTAATCAATTTTTTAAATTTTAATTATAATTAATTAATTGTTTATGTAAAACAGGTAAATGTTCTATCGTTATAAAATTCGTAAGATGTTTCATTGATATTAGGGATCCAAATTTTAATTTTAATTTTAATTTTTTTTAAAAAAAATAATGAGAAATGTTTGAATTGTATATTAATTAGGTTGATCCTTGACAACTCTCCTTAAACTACGTACATAATAATGTTGAATCCAAATCCATCATCAATTGAGTCAATCTTTACTTTTGTAAGTGTACAAAATTTACATAATTACTTTAATAAAGATACATATATTTATTAAATTTAGTTACAAGTTATTATTATTTGACTATCATTTTACGTTACTTTTTAATATTATTTTTTATTGTTGGCTTTTGGTATTATACTGATTAACATAGTCAAGATGATAAAAATTAATAGTTAAATAATAATAAAATATAGTAAAAAAGTAATAAAATTTAACAGAAAGAAAAAAAAAACATTTAAAATTAGAGATAATGTACAAAATCAAATATGGATTATATTAAAAAAATAATAATAATCCAAAAAGTGAGATTCAAATAGTATGCAAACATTAAAGACTAAACAACCAATTTAGTAAAAAACAAATATATATATATATATATTTTTAATTGAGTTTACAAAAAAGTTAATATTTGGATAGTTGTAATATTCAACTATATTAATATCATGATTAAGAATATTATATATATATATAAATATTATATATTATATTGAAATGAAACGTGATTGATTTTCAAAATTGATCATGTCCGTAAACAATATGGTGTTGGCAGCTAGAAAATGTTAAAGAAATGGTTAGGTATCATAAGCTGATTAACATGAGCTAATTATGAGATCGGACAGAAGTATAATTTACTCACGTTTTGGTTACTTTGTAGCTAATTCAATTTTATTTTATTTTATTTTTATTAATTGTGGGATCAAATTAAAAGGTTTATGGAGTTAATTAGTCCTAATTACTAAATTCATTATTATTAAAATAAAAATGAATTATATAATAAAATTAAAAGTTTTGCAATGTTTGAAATTGTTTGGGGAAGAAATTATAAAATCTTTAATTTACATAATGATTTTATGAAGATGGAAAAGAATTTAATGGGATGCGTAGGTGTACGGTCCGAAGAAAAAGACAAAACAAACAACAAAGGAAAGAAAAAATTGTGATAAAGTTTGTTGAAGATGATGATTGCATTTGTTTGTTGATAAGAACAAAAATTCTACACCCAAAACCCATTTGTCATGCCAACATATTGCACCTCCTATTATTATTATATACATATATATATAAAATATATTAATTAATTAATCACACACCATTTATAACTAAATACCCTTTTAAGGCCGCAGTTAGATTCACAAAAATTTATTATTAGTATCTGCAATTTGTTTTTTTTTTTTTTTTTTCAAAAAATTTCATGAGAAAATTAAAATTAAAATTTAACCCAATATTTTTAATTAATTAGATGATTAATGTTTCCATGTGCTTAGTATTTTAGAATAATATGATTTAGATCAGGCATCTTCCTTGCAATCATCTATGCAAACTATTGGTCATCATGATCATGTTTTCCAATTGATTGTCATTCAACAAATTGGATCCACCTGCCCAGTGAATATGATGACGACTTCACTTTCGGTTCAATCGAATTTAATTAGGAGGCCGAGTCGCTGGATTTTTAGAAATTATTATCACAATCAATTATAAGTTAACAATACAGCTTGAATCTATGGTAATAGCAACTGGTACTGAATGTTTTAATCCAGCAATACCTTGTGGTGGGCAAAATCAACAACGGTGTCTGAGGAATGTCAATGGAAGTGCGCATAGATTAGGGCAACAAAGTTATTGATGATTAGAAGTTCAGTAAAGCATGCGTATGATTACTTTATTCCTCCCACTTTGGAAAAAATAAAAGTAAAACTTGGTGTTGGCCTGTTTCTTTTCTCAGTGGGTTCAAATTTTTGGACAGCCTACAAAATGCACAATATGTCTGTATGCACGTCTCTTGACTCCACAGCAAGACAAATTTGATATTAAATTACAGAGCATCTTCACGAAATCTTCACCATTCTATTTTTTGTTGCATCTTCACTTTCAGTAGCTTTGATTGGGTTTTGTTGCATGTTATATGCTAGTGCATGGCATATCCTAATTTTTTTTAAAAAAATTTTGAGGAGAGAAACTATAAATTTATTAATTATTTAATATACATACAACAATTATAACGTAACACAAAAACTTTTTAAATAAAAATACATATAAGACTTAAAATTCATAATTTTTTATAAAAAAAATAACGTATCAATCATTTCGGTCAAACGATTATTGATTTTTAATCAATTATTTAATTTTAAAAAATAATATTTATATATTTTTTACATTAGTATTAAATTATAAAAAAATTATTAATTTTAATATTAAAATAACATATTGTTATAATTAACATAATTTTTAAATAAAATAATGATACAAATATAATATGCAATAATTTTATACAAAGGCAAACATTTTCAGTTATTCCGCAATCATATAAATTTGCTTGAATCTTCTAATATTTTTCGAGCTTATAATGGGAAAACAAAAATAAAAGGGTTTCTCTTGTTATATAACCTATGATCAATCAGATAAATGGTCTATAAATGAAAGAGGAGAAATCAGATCTTGAGGAAGTAGTTTCCTGTACCATTTTGTTACAGCACACAAAAATAGTCAACCTTAATCATCATAAGGATTTATATTGAAACTATTGAATTCGGAACCTGGTAAAGCAGGTTCAAGCATGAATACAACCGGTAACACGTTGAACGGAAACAGTTCGTTTTAATACATCTGTTATGTTCTCTTCCCCCCCTCCCCCTCAACTGAAACTATTACAAGACTCTGTAAGGGCCAAAAGCTTTTACAAGATGGTGATGAATGTGTACGAACAGGTTTTCTTTATGGTCAACAATACTGTACAATCTCTTTGCTTCTCTTATCAAAAAAGTAAAAGAAAAATAGCTGATTCTTACAAGTTTCTTCAGTATTTTCACGTGTGATGAAACATGAACTCAGCTGCAAAGACAGCCTTCAAATGATGAAGCTTCTCCGACCTTCAACTTCACAGCCTATTAAGTCAGCTTCCCTTTTCAGTCAGAATTGAAATAAGATCTTCTCGGGCTTTTTCAAGGGCACTCGACAAGTTCTCAGGTTTCCTCCCACCTGCCTGAGCAAAATTTGGCCTGCCTCCACCTCCTCCACCACACAGCTTAGCTATGGGTCCTATGAATTTCCCTGCCTGAATACCCATTTTAACCACCGTGGGACTGAATGCTGCAACTAAACTCACCTTCCCTTGATCTGGACATGAGCCAAGGATTATGGCTGCTGGATCTTCTAATATATCCATCAGATGCTCAGCGGCACTTTTTAGTGAGTCAGCATCAATATCATCCATTAACTCAACTAGAACCCTGATATAAAGTACATCAGAATGTTCAAGCAATCAAAATCATTAAGGAGAGGCATATTTTTTATTGACCTTCAGATAAGACTATACAACACTAGCATAATCAAGTGGCAACATTCAAGCATCTGGCAAATCACTCAGGCAAAGCATACTTCTGCAGAAAGCTTTTGAGGGTATATGCTCTAAACCAAAATGATTTTGTTACCTTCTCTAGGTTTCGAAGTGAAGAACTCAAGACACATTGTTGCCATGGAAAGATACAGAGAAAGAAGATAATTACCTTATCTTTTGTGAAGTTCCCACCATAAATACCTTGCTTGAAATAATTGATGCTTTGTAAACTGCTGCTTTTGAACGCAAGCTGGAAACTTCATTTCTTGCCATCCGTAGCTCTTCCATAAGATTTTCTACCCTGGTAGTCACTTCTTCAGCTCTCACCTTTGCAAAAATGGTATTAAACAACAGTTTAACTACAACATTCATAATTAAAAAAAATGGATAAGACAAACACCAGTAAAACTAAATTATGTAAGCACCAAACAGGTTAAGATAACAGCATATTTGCTAAAAGAACTTTGTCCAGCCACAAGTTCCCATGGACTAGTGGGGTCCCTAAAGCACTGAATCTTCTAAGATACTAGATACAACCAGTTCTTCTTGCTTTCAGTATGGCGGAGCTGTTGACTATTTGGTGAAAATTAAGTATTTTATGGAAAGGGATCTCTCAAAATTTTAATCTTGTCAGTGGAAAAAGCAGCATCGATCAAGTATAAGCTTTAACTTTGTGCTGCAATCATATGCAATACAGAAGAGAACATACTTTGAGAGTGGAGCATAGACGTTTAATTTGGGAATCTCTGGCATTCATGTATTCGAGGAAGGCTTCACCTGCAACTGCTTCTATACGCCTGATTCCAGATGCAATACCTTGTTCTGACATTATTTTGAAGGCACGTATTTCAGCAGTATTGCTGACATGGGTCCCACCACAGAGTTCCATGGATATACCTGGAACTTCTACAACACGAACCTAAGCAAACCGAGAGGAAAAGGAAAACCGCGTCATTTGGTTCCTGAATGTTCCACCCAGAATATAATGTCTACTATATATATTTTGTATTCATATTCCCGAAATGTTCCTCATAGTTATGTAAACACAAACCCAAATCATAAATTGCTGCGCTGGTGCCAGTTGTCAGTGCTTTGCAAAATGATTGATAAATTCGTGACAGGAAAAAGAAGCATTGAAACACAAATTTACTTTGATCAAAGCTCCCTAAAGTTGAATTTCCTATTCAATCAGACCAGAAGATGTGAAAATGATATTTCTTAAATGACCAATTAAGAGAGAATTTTGAGAGACTATATTCTTCTGTCCTCTGCTTGTTAGCAGATATGCTTTAAGATTCATGTTCAGTTATAGCCAATGGTCAGACAAACTATATATATGTATATTGATTATATATATATATGATATACATATATGCACACATGCATACACATATAGAAAAATATAAAAGTGAACAATTTGCCAAAATATCTGAATCTATTTTATATGCTTTGTGAATGAAACGAAAAAAAAAATCTGAATAGACAGATCTTATAAAAAGGAGATATTGAAACCTGTTCGCTGTACTTTTCTCCGAACATTGCAATAGCACCAGCTCTCTTTGCATCATCAAGGGGCATTACTTTTGTTTGAAGAAGTGTAGCATCTCCAATCCACCCATTGATCAGTCCTTCAATTTCCTCTAGCTCACTGTCGAGAAGTGGTCGGTGAAAGTTAAAGTCAAACCTAAGCCGATCAAATGCCACCAATGAACCAGCTTGTGACGTTTCCTGTCCTATCACTGTTTTAAGTGCAGCTTGTAGCAAATGAGTAGCAGTATGATGAACCTGAAAATAGGAAAATAAAAATAGCATAGATAACAGTGAAACTATATCATTCAATATCAATGTTTAGCATCAAATCAGTCTGCTTGAGTGAAAGAAATCACCTAGGAAATTAGGATGCTAAATTCGAATTATGTAGTTTAAATTGTGCTTTTTTTTTTTTCTTGCAGAAAGAAATTAGTGACTGCCACTAGGTAACTACCTTAGCTCGCTGTCTTAGTTTTGCATCCACTGCAGCTTCCACTTCCTTGCCAACTTCCAAAACACCTTCTCTAATAGTGCCCTTGTGAACAAAAATGTTACCTAGAGACTTTTGAACATCTTTTATCTCAACAACAGCCGTCCGTTGGTTTTCACTTCCAGTTACGTATAAAAAACCACAATCCCCTATCTGACCACCTGATTCAGCATAAAATGGAGTCCTGTTCAGCAAGACATCTACTTCACTTCCTTGAGAGACCTGGATCACTGGCCTCCCATCCACCAAGAGGCTTTCTACTATTGCATGGGTGGAAAGAGTGTCATACCCTAGAAATTCAGTGTCAGAAATATTTTCTGCAAGGTCCGCATCACCTCCAACTGTAAGTTTAACAACATTGTGCGCAGCTTGAGATTGCCGCCTCTGGTTTTCCATTTCAATGTCAAACCCATCCATATCAACACTAACACCAAGTTCTTTGGCCATTTCTGTTGTTATCTCCACAGGAAATCCATAGGTGTCATACAGAAGAAATGCATCTTTTCCAGATAGGCAAGGGCTAGTTCCATTTTCACTAGCACTTAAAAATGCATCTGCTATCATTTGGTCGAGCAACTTTTCTCCTCTCTCCAATGTTTGTTTAAAGTGAAGCTCCTCCCTTTTCAGCTCGTCAAGAATGCGGGGTGCTCTAGTTTTTACATCTGAATCAATATGAGTACTCAGTTCAATCACTTTTTCTGCAACAGTAGGTAGAAATGCCCCTTTAGGATTTCCCTTACCATCTCCCTTTATACCAAGCAACTTTCCTGTTCGAACAGCTCTTCTGATTAGCCGTCGTACTACATAACCTCTACCAATATTTGATGGCACAACCCCATCTGATATGAGATAGACAATTGCACGTAGATGATCTCCTATTATCTGAAAAAGAATACAGGAATAAGTAGACTTGTTGCTAAAAGAGACCATGTTCAGAAGCAACATGTTTAAAGACATTATGGATCTTCTAAACAATTACCTTCAGGTTTGTTTTTGTGTCATCATCAGCCTGATGATATGAGACATTTGCCAATTCGGAGGCCTTTTCTATTATTGGATAAATCAAGTCCGTCTCATAATTGTTTGGTACCTACAGTAAGAGTGGCTTAGAAGAATATTAATAATTGTGACACGTTAATGATGCAAAAGTACGCCATTCAATTTGAAAATGGAATATAAATTTTTTTTCTTGATGTAAATCACATAAGAAAAAGTGTTGTTCGATCATTACTAAAGAGGTAGGTAGACTTGTGAATACCTTCTGAAGGATCTGAGCCATCCGCTCCAGCCCAAGACCGGTATCTATATTCTTCTGTTTTAAGGGTTCAAGGGATCCATCTTCATTTTTATTATACTGCATGAAAACCAGATTGTAGAACTCTATGAACCTACTATCATCCCCAAGATCCTGCAAATTAATCATCCAAATGAAAAAGGAAAGAAAAATCATTAGTACAAGTAATTCTCCAACCAATTGCATAGAAAGTAAAAAAGATTGGAAAAAAATAAATGAAAAACCAAACCCCTGACAGTCATTGGATACATACCACATCCAAAGATCCCCTCTCAGGATGGAAATCATAATAAATCTCAGAGCATGGACCGCAAGGGCCAGTAGCTCCACTTGTCCAAAAGTTGTCATCTTCACCCATTCTCTTTATCCGCTCAACAGGAACACCCACCTGATGCAAGACTGTCTAATTAATTTTTTGTCCAAGATTTCCAGCTATAACACTAGAACTACATAAGGGAAATGCCATAATGCAAATTTATTCCGTGCCAGAAAAAAAGAGAACTAGACTACAAAAGGAGATAAAGACCCAAGGTTGTTTGTTTGCTTCTCATCATGATTCTCACCAAAATTCTATGGTTCCCTAAATGTCATAAATAAATTTAAAGAAGAAAATCTGAAAAGTCAAAACAACAGATGAAGATATGAAAAGATAGAAATGTAGAAAAAATTATGCTAGAAATGATACAAATCCTCAGCAGAAAGATAGAAGGAACAAAGATGAGAAGACTCGGACAATTATCAAGATATGCAATCCTTCTAAATGTACCCAATGGTTTGATAAGCACATAAATAATAAAGATTAGCATGAATATAATAACAGAAACAAAAAACTGCATGTAAACACAATGTAAGTGATGGATTCTAGTCTGCCCTACCTCATGATGCCATATGTCAAAAGCTTCATCATCTTCCTGGTAGATGCTAATCCATAGTCTTTTAACAGGCAAGCCAAATCTACAAAAGCAGATAAATAATAAATAATAAACAAGAAAATTAATTTTTATTTTCAGAAAGGGAAAAAAATTAACTGTGTGACCATGGCAATGACTTCATGACTCAAACTAATAGCATAGATCATTTTACAGTTTTGATGGTTAATATACAGATTTCTTACTCCACTGTTGAAAGCTCCCAAGCCCACTTAATTGCATCTTTCTTGAAGTAATCTCCGAAACTGAAGTTCCCGAGCATCTCAAAGAATGTGTGGTGTCGAGCTGTTCGCCCAACATTCTCCACATCATTTGTACGTATGCACCTTTGTGCTGTTGTTGCACGAGGTATTTGTCTGGGAACCTGATTAGACAGTGTTTATAACATCAGACCAAGTCTTTGAATTTTGCTATCATGTTCTAATAATCAAATCCCAATATGTAAATAAACTTGTTGATATAGACAGCAAATCACAGTAGAGAATTCCTATAACCACATACTGCCTACAGATTCATGCTCAAGTGCAAGACAGAGAACTGTTCATTGGGAATTGTGGTTGAAGTAGACTTACAAAGTCTAGTGGATCATGAAAACTAAAAATAAAATTACGAATTCCAATCATAATACTATTCTATGTGCATTTGACAATGAAAGAGATAAAAACATTGATCATGACTCACATCCAGTATCTATCTTAAAATAACTGTTGGCTTCAGTTGATAAATCCTAGCAACATTCTATATTCAGATGCAGCAGAAATGGCATTCATTTTTATAGAGTCAATCCTGTACCTTTCCAAGAAATATGGGCTTAAACTGAAGCATTCCCGCTATTGTTAGTAAAACTGTAGGATCATCTGGCACAAGAGAAGAACTTGGTAGGATCTTGTGACCACGAGAAGCGTAAAAATCAAGGAACCGACGTCTTATGGAGTCTCCCGTAACAGGGAGATCCTTGGATTTATTCTCCACCGATGCCTCAGTTACAGGCTGTACTGATGCTGAAAAGCAACACATAAATATGATATGCTCTCTGGAGAATGATTCCAAAGAATGACTAATTAAGCTCTAAGGAAAATATTTGTAGAAATAACAAAGACAACCTGATGAACTTCTTGTTATGAACTGCTGAGCACTCAGTCCTTTAGCCTTTTTATGTTGATACAGTAGGATACCAGGACCAAAAAGTCTTACAACTCTTGTAGTTGAACCTGCATATTCGCGAAAACTACTATTCAGAAGCTGATGTCTAGTCCTTAATAACTTAGTACAATGCAGTGGCTGAAATTCTATATATATACACAAACACACACATAGACATATATGTAGACTCGTCATATTCTAACGAACCCAGGAAAAAAAAGAAGAAAAAAAGTATAAATGAATTCAATTTGCAATGTAGACACAGCAACAAACACCTGATGTGTACTAAAGCGACCCAGAACCAAAGAAGCAAGTAATTAGCAACAAAATTGGTCTGCTTGAAGTGAATCAGGAATAACTTATAAAACGCTAATTTTCAGAACAAAGAACCAAATTGGAAACTTCTTTACCTTAGTACTACTTAAAGAGAAATTAAAAGTTAAGGAAGGAAAGGAAAATTACCGGTGGGCATCGCTAATTTGTAATCGGGGGAGAGAGGGGAAGCTGATTTGGCGAAGAAGGGAGTTGAAGCAGGAAATGAGAAAAGAGGTTTTCCGGCGGGGAGGATGTGGGCGGAATATGGTGGGAGTTTCAGGGTCGCCATGGCGACTCCCTCTGTCACTCCGCTCCAGGGTAACAGATAACTGAAAGCCTCTGTTTGTAAAATTTCATTTTGTTTCTGGGTCTAAATTTGGAAGATAAGCCTTGTTCGGACATCCACATATTTTAACTGTCAAATTTTTTTTTAGTTTACTGAAAAAAAAAGAAAAGATTTTTCATAAAAATAATTTTTAATATTTATTATGTGCTTATTTATAAAAGTATGTAAAGAATGTGTCTTTATAAAATATCTAGTTAATTTCTCAAGACATTTAGTTGTTTTTTCAATTAAAAAAAAAAGAAACATTTAAATTTATAAAGCTTATAAAACTATTAAAAAATAACCAAAAAATGTGTTTGTTTCAAGTTTTTTCTTTTTCCCCTAATTTAATTCAAGGCATCCATAGAAAACGAGTGTTTGGTCATCTAAAAATTATAAGTTAAAATTTTAATAAAACAATTAAAAAATATATAAATAAAAAATTTACTATATTTATAAAATATTTTAATAAAAAATATTAAAAAACTTTATTGTGTGATGCATTTTTTTTTTTTTAAAATTTGTTTCAACTTTTCATCAATTTGATGGAAGCAAAACAAACATTTTCAAAATTTACATATTTTTTAATTAAACTCTCTTTATTTTTAATTTGACTTTTTTAGTCTTAATAAAATATTTTTTCTCCCACTTTTTTTTTTTTTTATCATAAATCTAAAATAAAAAAAAAATTGAATTTAAATTAAATTATTATTATTAGTGTAAAAATGTTACTAAATTAATAAAATTTATGAATTTAAATTTAAAAATTATTGTTGATTAGAATGCTTGTTAAGGGTCTTAAACCCAAACCAGTGCGACTTTCATAGCTGTTGAAAAACAAAATTCAACCAACTACAAGTTTTGTCAAGCAAGAATCTTTTTTTGTGAAGTATCCCTCCTCTCTGGAATGGAGTTAATGCATTTCTCCAGCGTCTTTTTCCCTTCCTCTTTAAGCCACCAAGATTCTAGATCCTATCCACCCTCCTGCGTTTAGTTCCCTTTTCCACCACCTGAAGCTCCATTAGCACATCATTTATTAACCACCACATGCTGTTATCATGCAGCTGATCACATAAGAAGCAGGAGAAACTTCAGAAGAAACAAGGAATAAGTAGAATCCCTGAAAATCTGTACAGACAACAATAATGCCCGAAGAAGCAAAAGCAGATATGAATATGTTAACCTGAAAAGTGAGCAACATCAACAGACAAGATATCTTATTTGTCTCAGAGGAGCCGGAGAGATACCGAAACTGATCAGCTATCATTAATAGGTAAAATAATCACATCCAAAATCATCCCTTTTGAGACAATACAAGTAGTCTTATCTTCTATATGGAAACCAAGCCAAAGTATTGTTTTCCAGCATATAGACAAAGATATGTTCCCGTACACACTTAAACATGAAGCAGACCTGAAGAAATCCTCACAAGATGTGCATGGAACGAACGAGGCTGTTTAGTTATCTCAAAAGAATGCAAAGCTGAGCTGAAAAGAGCTTGACTTCTCAACTACTCCATTATGGATGAGAATCACAGGACTTCCTTTTGGGTTGATTACAAGAATAATGCTCAAACAATCTCCAGCAAAGTAGGGCATTAACGTACAAGAAGTGGAACTGGTTGATAAAGAAGGTTGCTGGACATATTACATAAAAGTCAGTTAAAATTAACATTTTAGTACCTCTTGCAACTGGTTTCTTCCTATTCAACCCATAAAATCACGAGCACTGGGTTCAATTCAGGTATGAATCTTTACCAAAATTTTGTTATAACTGCGGTATTGTTGGTCATGATATAAAAGACTGTCCCTTTAAGCTCCCTACACTTATCAAGTCACCATCTGGAGATTGGCCAAAACCCTTGAGTTAGTGGATGGGGTCTGAATTTAATCTGCCGCAACAACCTCTTGGCAGCCTGTGCGATAATCCAAAAGGATGGGCCCAGATGCTGATGATCCACAAAAGATAGAGCAACATATCTTATTCATTTAAGTTCTACAGGCCCAAGTTCAAGGGTAGGTTGTTTCCTCAGCCCTTATGAGAAAGAAGCTAAAGATCAGCAAAAGATCCTAACATTAATGTACTTCTGTTGATCCCAGTCAGAGGCACAAATACAGTAAGTAAACTTCTACTTTTGGCGAGAAAAGACCAATGAACAAAGCTGTAATTTTTCTATGCCTTCATTGATGATTTCCGGTGTTTAAATAGAGAAAGTTACAATTGCTTTTCCTATATCTATGCTGCTACTGAATAATTATCAATGGACAGAAATAAAAATAGAGGAGATACTGGTCTTAGTGGAAGAGCAGATCGTGGAGTTGTGTGCCTCGGGGGAGAGAGAGTTTCTTTGTTGCCCGCTTCTTTTGCTAGTAATTGGTGGTTACTGCAGGTATTTGGGATTCCTTACGGGAATCCTTCTGGATCTTCGGCTTAAAGTTGAGGGTTTATCAATTTCTACCCAATTAAAAGCGGAGATGACAAGAAAGTACAGTACCATGTCACTCAAAGAAATACCTACTAAGTCTGCTGACGAGACAACCTCATTGAATACAAGGCAAGGAAGGAACATATTGGAGTCCAACAAGCCCACGGATCTATGCTTCCCATTTTCATACCTTGGTTGGGTCGTCGAAAAATCCTTACAACTGAGGCCAGGATATTTTAGCAAGGATCTTATCTGTTGTAAGTAAATTTTCTAAGATTCCTCGGTCCCTTAATGGACTCACTCATAACTTAGCCAAATGGGCTGCTAGTCGGCCCCACATGATATATTGAAGTTCTTTTAATAGTTTTTTTCTGCTTTTTGATCCAAAGAAAAAAAGAAAACCGAGAAAGCGAACTCCATTCGAGATGGGAGATTATTCGTCATTGAGCCCATGTCGCTTGGCCCAGGATTCTGATTTGCTCCTTCTTTTCCGCCTTCGGCCTTCTTCTCTTGCGGCTCAGCCATTCCCAAAGCTGCCGTTCTTCATCATTTCCGAGTTCCGTCACTGCTATCAGTCACTCGGCGTGCCTTCCTTGTCTCCGGTGGCTGTTGGATCACGTTTCTAGTAGGGTCTGCGTAAAACTTTCTTTTTTGTTTGAAATCAGATGCATTATTTTCTGAATTCGTTGGGTTTCTTTGTTTCATCTGCTAGTATGTATGCTGCTGTAAGCTTCTCAATCTCTCTCTCTCTCTCTCTTCATTTTAAAAAATTTATTAGATTTTTCAGAGGAATTTGGCGGTGGCGCTTTTTTTGGTGTTTCCATAGTAGAGAGAAGAAGAGGCTGGAGTTGAGAGTGGCGTGGATTTGAAAAAAAAAGAAGATTTACAGACTGAGGGCGAGAGAAGATGTTCTTTTTTTTTTAATGAATCTCTTTAGGTTGTGGATTGTGATGCCTATATTTCAGTTCTTATACAGCATGGTTAGGGAAGGCTATTTTCTTTTACTTATTAAGATTTTGATGTCGATATAACCCGTCCACCAACTCTTCTTCCTAGTTCACACTAACCTGGGAGTATTCCTTTATTAACAGGGCAAGAAATAGGAGCAAAATAATTGAAAAATGGCTAGCTATCTGTGGAGAAAATTTGCAGATTATCGTTACACAAAATGGGAAAGGACGCTCCTGTGGGACATGGTGGAGCCCTATAGAAGACCAAAATCCTTTACACCTTTGGTCACCATCTATGTCGCAGCTTTTTACACTGGGGTCATTGGTGCTGCTATCACTGAGCAACTCTACAAGGTATATCATTCGATCTGTAACAGCTTAATTCACTATTCATTTTTTCTAATTTGAATAAATAAAAGGTTTTTGTTGTTAATTCATTTGAAGAGGTTTGTTTCTGTTATTTTGATTCTGCGTTTCAATAGAAATATATTAGATTGTTGTGGTGTGGTTTTTAAGCTTTTTGTTAGTTACAATTTCCATTGCACTATGTAGAATTTTTCGAACTATGATGTTGCAAATGGAATTTGTTTGATAACTGATAATTGGAACCGTGTTTCCTGATGTGACAATTGCTTGTCTCATTTGCCAAAGTTATGAATTCTGGAAATCTTCCTTAGTACTTGTTACCGCTTTTTTAAAACTGAATTGCAAGATTTGAATGCACTTTTCTCCTTAGTTGCTAGTGATTTGAAGGGTTAGGCTTATACTGCAATCGAACACTGAGCTTAGTGCCAAAGTCACAGAAGATTTCTCGTGGGTTTGAGGAACATTATTTTTCATCTCCAGAATGCAATTGCTAAATTAGATGCACTCTTAACAGTCGGACATGCAGGTGATTCATCTTTAACTGTGGTAATGTGGGAGGCCATATTTAACTCTTAACATAGGGTTTGCTTTAGCTTGCTGAGACATGTTATGCCTATTTTCATTTGATATGTTATATTCATGAAAAAATTCTCAGCTCCTTTGACACACTTTCGTCTATTCTTGTTTGTTGCTGCCTTTTGTTCATTCTTTTTCATAGAGCTGTAGCATGAAGAGAAGTTGATATACACCTACTATCTGAACAGAAGCTAGGGAGATGTAGGAATTAAGAAAGTGTCTTTGTAGCTTAAACTTGTTCTACAAGATTGGATAGTTCATACATGATCCTTTTTATGCTTTGAATTTCTTTTTTTTCTTCTATGAATTGGTGAACTTTTTATGTTGTCTCTATGGTTCCAGGACCGTGAGTTTAAGTTCTACTTATATTGCCAAAGTAAAGAAGCAATCTGAAATCCATACCATTAATCTTCAATTCCTTGCACGAAGTAAATTAACTTTCTTATCTGTATGCACCACTTCCTTGGGATTTTTTTTTTTGAAATAACAGAGTTCTCAGCACTTTGAGTAACCAAATATGTTTTAAGTACCTTCCAGAGGCTATTGAAGTTTCTAATGAAGTTCATAGATGGACTCTTCGTTTATTGGATGTGGCTCTCCTGTGTTCTGAACTTCTCAAGTTACTAATCCTGATAACATGTTAGTTCAAAAGATTTTTACATCGTGAGAATGCCACCTTTTCTCCAGTAAATAATCTCTAAATGACTTCGACATTATTCTTTTTTGTAGGAAAAGAGAAGATAGTATAATGAAGAGAGAAGTTACAGAGATGGATTAAGTACCCGCCCAAAATAAAATAAAAGGAGAAAAGAGAAAGACTAGTTAATCACTCGAAAGAATAGCAAGTCAATCTCTGTACTAAACTTACAAAGAAATATCCTTAAAGTGCTTGTTGGCCTTAGCTCACACAGAAGCTGAAAAAACAGATTTTATCCTAATGAGTAAAAAGAGATAATTGTATTTTTGGAAAATTCTAGCATTCTTTGCCAACCAGATCACTCATATTCCTCTCATCAAGATCATGTACTTAGGCTGTTCCTCAAACTATCTCACCTTCATGAATCTTCATATGCTGCTATGGGCATAAATAGTCCCCCCCCTCCCCCTCCCCAACACCAAAAAAAAATCTTGAATCATCTATTGACATCTTGAGTAGCCTATCTCTTATGTCAATGGGATGTCTTTACTGATTTTGCAAATTCTATATGGATTTCTGACAGGGCCTTTTTCTTCAATTTCTGTCAAGTTTTGCCCATGATATAGTTGTATTCACATTTCTAAGGGCCGTATATATACACATTGTCGAATCTGTAAGATTTCCTTTTGGGTTGTTTTTGCTCTCTTAATATCCACTTTTCCCTTATCTTATTTCAACTTCTGGTTGAGAGAAATTTTTTTCTCGAACTTGTGGCCGATGAATATGTGAAATAACTATATTACATGTGTTTTTTTTAAAATAAAAATATAACATGTGTTAACTGTTTTAATCTTTAACTTGTCTATTTCAAGACCTTATACTAATTTGTATTTTGAACATCAATCAAGTACAGGTAGTAATTGTTCAGGCTCTCATTTAAGATTTTTCTGGTGATACTTGGCAGGAGAAGTACTGGGAAGATCACCCTGGTGAAGCTGTGCCTCTAATGAAACCAACATTCTACAAGGGACCTTGGAGGGTGATTAGAGGAGAAGCCTTGCCGCCTGATAATTTGGATTAGAGGTACTAGTTCCAGAGCATTATAGTTTGTATTTTTGTATGAAAATTTCTAATAATTCCTCAAAAGATAATCTATATTTTCTACGACATTTTTAATAATTCCTCAAAAAAAAAAAAAAAAATTGTATGTACATATATTCTTTTTGTTTCAAATGAGTTACAAGCCCTTGAGGAGTTTGAATATATCGTGAAGACTACAAAAAAATTTCATACTTGCGTTCAGATGGAAGATGTTTAGGGAATGAAACCTGTTTGAGTTGACAGTTTCTCGTGTTGGGTTACCGATACAAAGTTTTATTCGTTTTAGGTAGGAAAGTAAAGAAAATGATTCATCGGTTAGCAAAATTGAAAAAATGTTGGACAATTTGGAGGGATATTTTGATGCTATTGGATTCGAGATGGACAAAATAGTACAGTACTTAAATTGTAGCAAAGAGAACGACAAAGAAAGATCAGTTGAAGAAAATGAATCTCACACAACCAGAGATGTTCAAAGCTATTGATGCAATATCAAGTAATGGAAGAAGGTCCACACTTTCTTTGTTCTTGGTGAGATGGACAGACTGCCGACTGTTGCTTGATCTAAATGTTGAATAGATAATAATTTAAGGTTAACTGTAGTAGAATTGAACTATATTTTGGATTGCGGTAAATGAATTTTCTATTTTAATACATACAGAGGAGACACTGATGTTTTCGAAGTTTAATGAGTGCTTGTTTTGTTACTATGTATATTAGGAATCCATTAACATTGTTCTGATTCAGTATGTATTTTATTTTTGATTTCTCTGTAATTTTTTACACATTTAAGACATATTATCTTTTATATTTTTACACTTTAGATTTCTTTTTTTAAAAAATGTCCTGGGTATGATAAGGATATCTCATGCTAGCTGTAAATACTAATTAATTAAATTAGATTTATAGTTATACAAAATTAATAGATATTAATTTGTAAGATACTAATTAAAATAGTTGATATTTTATAGCTTTGAAAGATTAGCTAATTCTTGTCTTACTCAATTATAGACAAACATTTGGTTAGGTAAGAACATCTTTCACGGCCCTACCTACCTTACTATACAAGATGCAAAAGATTATCTTTAGTTGAATAATGCAAAGCTACTGTACCTTCAAATGAATGGAAGGTTACTTTTGTCAAATAAACTGTTCTTATTTTCTTATGATTAACTTAAAGGTGGTAAAGACATCTAAACCAAGCCCAAGTTGTTTTAAGAGGCCAGTTTGAGCAGTCATTCCAGTTGGGTTTGAGTCAGTTTGAATTTTGTCTTATAAAGTTTGAGTTGATTTAGGCAGACCAGATAAAGTTGAATTTGGTCGAGTCCACTCAGACATAGACTGAGCTCAATTGAGTCGATCTGCAGGTGAAATTGGCACGAGCTAACCTGCCATCAATTCTCAGGTGCCAATATAAATATTGGTAAAATGATGTTGAATTATGTTTTCATTACACCTGTGAATAAAAAAACTTAGTAGCACTGCAGTTTTTTGTTTTTTTTTTCAAGTGATTTAGTTTCAATTTTGTAAATTAAATTTTTTAATTTATGTACGCGTCTCTCTTTTTTTCACCGTCTATTTTACAAATAAAAACTCAGTTCATTAAAGAATTTATGCAAATGTCTAGAGTTTTAAACACAAAAATACAAAAAAAAAATTAAGATTAAACAGATCAAAATAAAAAAAGGTGTTAAATTTTATATTCAATATTTCTATAATAATAACAACAATAATAAATATTATAAATTTGAATGTTTAATTACCAATTAAGTATAATATATTTTAAAAATAATTATATGAAGATAAATTAAGACACAAATAAAAAAGCTACTATTAAATTAATATATGAGAATAGATTGCAGATAACCAAAGTACAACCTCCCTCTCTACTACTGCAACTAAAACATACGTTACTTCCAGATAACTATATATATATATATATATATATATATATATATATAGATGGAGTTACGTGAACATAATAGGTAGGGAGACATCTAAAAGAGCTGGTTCTATAAATAATATAGGAAACCCAACTCCAAGAGAGGCAGGCGCCGGCCGTCCCTTATTTCTCATAGTACTTCTTGATCATGGAGGGAGTTGTCTGGTTGTCCATATCTTTTTATACATATATATCTCCTCACACGATGCTGCAAAACAATAACACAAGTCAATATAATATTACGAGGATCAACATCATGTTAAATGCATTATATAAATAAATGATTTGAAGAATGGTATATTTAATTAATGTCAAGGTTAATAGTAATGTTAATACTTGTTGCAGTCAGTGCTGGGACTAATCTTGTAGGGAAGGTTGACGCCGCATTTGGCAGGAAGGCCAGCCGCGAGATTAAGGTTGGTCGAACTGAATGAAAATCCAGATATTGCATTTTTAATACAGTTACAGACATTTCTACGGTCTGGCGTGGTCTGAGCCAAGGAATAGAGTGCTCGTATTCCAGTGCAGCATTCAGCCTGCAATGGCCCTTGATTTGCAACGTACACCACACATGGCCTCAGGTTCGACACCACTTGAGGACATGTCACTGCTGATTCGCTCTGTACTGCCATCATTGCTATCACCACAAGGGCCGCCAACCAATTCATTGTTGTGCTCGAGGACATGGCCATATTCGCTATTTCCGGGGATATGTTTTCTTGCTAGCTAGGTAGTTTTGTATATGATGCTCCCTCAAGTGAGGGTTTGTATATATAGAGGAAGTGTTTGGCTTGGTAGTTGAGTTACATTAATGGCTTCATGTGTCTGGTTGAGCATTTTAAATGATGTACCTAATATGGCGATAGAGAACCTTCGAGATTCATTAAGTGAGAAACTGCCATTAACCCAGATGTATATTAATATTTTACTTGGATATTAATTTGTACTGCTGGTGCTATAAATTGATTGATATATATTATAATTATTCTGCAATCACTTCGGTTCTACCCATGCGCTGCAGCCTTCACAGCTATATTTATGGATGAACAGTATTTTACTAAGTTCTTATCATAATAATACTTCCTTTCGAAAAAATAACAAAAAAAACTTATACACTTAGAAACTTTTGAATTATTTAATTTTTTTTTTTTTTTTCCCTAGTCACTTCAACTACCGTATTGAATATCGCATCAACTAGAATATTAATTTTTTTTTTTTTTTTTAAATTTAGTATTTCTCTAGATTTCAAGCCCACGTATACTTATATATGGGGGGTAATTCTTTTGTAGCCTGTTGCTAAAGTTTTTAAGCCCATAAGGAAGCAATAGGAGAATAGCCTTGTGAAAAATAAAGGATTTAAATTGGGCTTTTAAAGTAAGACTTGTTATTAGTAAATCTGAATTCACTTTCTTTTCAAGGCAGAGGGAAATGCAAAGTGAAAAACCCAGAAAAATCAAAGACAAAAAAAAAGAACAGCTTATCTCTGCATTATTCAACATTTTAAAGACAAACATAACCAGCCATCCAAGACAGCTTATGTCAAACTAAAATAAGATAATACACAAGCTTTTTACGACTCAAAAAGACCAAAGGCTGCATATAAAACAAAAAAGTTCTGGTTGAAAGCAAAATTGTCAACCCTCGAGTAAAAATAATTCTACCATCACTAACAAAGATTTTAGATTTTAGTAGCATCCCATGTTTTACAACCCTCACGTGTTCAAAGAGTATGTACTATAATTAGATCAATCTGAGTTGAAATTTTTTAACTAAAGTATTAAGTTTTGGATCACGGGTCAGGTTTGAATTGGTAGGAAAAGATTTTGAATTGAACCTTCTAAAATCTCTTGAAACTCAACTCGCCATGTTAATTTTTTATTATAATAAATATATTTATATTTATATTAATAAAATAATATATTATATTAATAAATATAATTGTGTTTATATTGATAAATATAATTATTAATAAATCTTTTTTTTTTTTTTTTGATATAAATATAATGTAATGAATTGCATAATATGCAAACCTGACAGAGGTCCTGAAAATTTAAAAAGATCCAAATTTGCAGTGGCTTGTCTTCGGGTTGGTAAACCTGCAGTGAAGTTGCCCTAATATTTTATTTAATCTAATCACAATTAAATAATAAACATATTTTATTACTAACAAATTCTCAATTATATGATTTCTATAATAATATTCAAAAAATCAATTATATTACTTTAATTTTAAAATAATAATTTTAGAAATAGTAAACTTTTGGTATTTACAAAAAGCGATTTACAACTAAAATCATTCTCAATATAATAAAAGCTGGAAAGAGGTAAAAGTTTAAACAGCTTTTAATCTGTTTCTTTCCTTCATATTCCTGATTTTATTTATTTATTTATTTTTGCCTAATTCATGGTAATTTAACTTTTCCACCATTAAATTACATTGCTCTCTGCAGAGGGTTAATTTCCATAGTTTTTATCCCCGACAACATTTTCTCACATGACAACATGGTTTGAGACAAATCTATGTGAATTTGTTGTGTTGTCACTTCTTTTCTGCTGAAACTGCTCTTCTTGTCATTTAGTATTGCCGTTCGTGTTCGTCTGCCTTCTATTCATCTCCTCCAAATCCATGTGAATTCGTTGTGTTGCTAATTACTGGTTTCTTTCTTAACTTTTTCTCCTCTTGTCAATTCTTTTACGCTGAAATTGCTTTTCTTGTCAATTAACGAGACAGCAGTATCGTATTTTATGAACACTTATCTTGTAAATATTTATTTTTTTAATAAAAAAAATATACATGTATCAATTACGTGATATACATACACCACTGATATAATAACAGAAATAATCTTAAAATAATTATATATATATATAAAGAATACAATCCGACTCAAATCTACAATATTATATATATAAAAAAAAAATATATCAATCATTTTGTTAAGTAATGATTGACTTATTCCAAGAAAATTAATTTTGTATATTTTGCACATATATCAGAAAAGTTTCTATTTATCTTACCTTATGCATACAAACAAAGTGTGTTCATATCTTTTTTTAGTTAAAATATTCTCATAAATTTCAGTTTTAATTATTAAGAAATATTTTATGATTTTGTGTATGCAAAAGTCGAGTTTGAGATGTAGAACACATTGTAATTTTTAGAGTTTTCTTTTCACAGTGAATTGAGATTCATCCTTTTCACAGAATATGTCATGGTTTATTGAACTATCTAAATTCTGTGAATTTTTATTTCTGCTATTGAGTTGACTCTGCAATTTATCATATTACACAATGTCACTTGAGAGGTGAGCATAAAAAACACAAATGAATACATGAGAATATCATGATCAACCCAAATAGGCTCATTCAATTGGCAAGGATGCTGTGTAAAATAGCTGCTTGGAAGCATATGAGAATCATGTTTCACAGAGTATTTTCTCGCTGATAAAGTCGACATCATTTTAAAAATTACACAAGCTTTTGCTTACTTGTTTGGTACAGAAGCTTTTTCTTCTAGGTTGAAATACAAATCTCTAATAAGGTAATATAAAACATAGATATCCTATTTTTAACTACGGAACTAAGAGATTCATACTCATAATTATGAGGTTGCCCAAAATTGGATATGTAAACTAGAAAAAAGGTACTTTGTTGAACCATTGGCCTTATACTAGTGCTTGAAATCAGGCAGCTGCAAGCAATCAAGATTCTGCTAATTTTATTGTTACTGTAAAAATGTTTTTTTTTTTTTTTTTTTTAATTTATAAAAATATGTTAAATTTTATTTGTTCAAGAGATTAACTGGTGGTAAGTCCAATACAAGGAGATTCCAAAGACAGCAAAGATTGAGAATATTTTATTAACAAGTAACAAACACATATATTCTAACAATGATTGTGAACCCAGTCTTGTGATTTTTCATTAGTTTATATCAACTCTTGTGAACACAATACATAAATTCCACAGCTTCACTTGTTTCTACTCAAAAGATAAATCCCTCCTCTTCACTCCCTGCATAAGATTTTCCCGAAGTAAAGAAGAATGGTCAGCACCAAGAAGCTCCTCCAAGTGGCAAGGAAGTTGAGGAAACCAGCTACCATTGGGAGGCAAAATGTTTCTTTTCCACGAGTAAGTGGCTATATTGATCTGGACAGATGTAAGAAATCATCTGTTGTCAACAAGGGTCACTTTGTTATCTGTACGATGGATCAAAGACGCTTTGTAATTCCCTTGTCATTTCTGAGCAATGAGATATTCCATGAGCTTTTGAAGATGTCTGAAGAGGAGTTTGGACTACCAAGTGAAGGGCCTATAACACTGCCATGCGATTCTGTCTTCATGGATAACATGGTCTTTCTCGTTGGGCAAGGTTTAGGCCGGAGTTTTGAGAAAGCTGTGATCAATTATATTAATACCACTAACTGATTCTTTAGCTGCTTATGCTCACCAGAAATATGCAGGCCAACATTTGTTTGTTAGTGATCACTGAATATTTATTAGATTGGATTTCGTAGATGATCAACGCTTTTTCTATGTTTCAGAGATGCTTCTAATGTAAAATACTGATACTAGAGAATGAGAAACAATTTCTTTAGGTACTATCACTCTATCTATTTCTCATTGCAGCTTTAATGGTTAGAATAATGAATATCAGATGCTACTTCATCTATTAATTGTCATTTCTGATACTTGGACTCTTCCAGCACTGCCAGATGCATCAGAGATGAATAAAGGCATCTTTCACTGATTTAAGTTTGCTGAACAAGTGTATCAAAAGGTTTTAACTTCAATTAATTGATGTCAAATTCTTAAACATTGTCTATAGTTTTCATTTTCTTAGAGGAATTTTTGATGTTTCTTTACAAATCAGGATAGCAACAAAGATAATTTTTAAGTTGCTCCTATAGTTGGGAGTAACAAAAATATGAATATGCTGTTAAAACTAGATGTTCATTTTTTATTTGAATATTTTCTATTCTGAATTGAATATTTCATTATATACATATATATATATATATATATCAATATGACTTCATGCTTGAAAATTGATGATATTTTTATCACAATTTTTACCAATCAAACTTTTAATGTACTAATTAATAGCATGTATCATAATCATAAATCATAATTTAAAAATCTGAAAGTTGTATTAATCTGTAATCGATGAATTGACCAGTATTCTAATGTCATTCGTAAAGCCTCATACCTAAACCCCATTAACCCAATAACAATTTAGATCGAAACTACAATTTTAAGTTCATGTTATTTCTTTCCAATGGAGGTTGAATACCATACCATGCTCACACAATTTGACGACTTGTGGGGCTTTGACTTGTGATGTTTGTAAATACGACTTATGTTATCAAGAATCAGTGAGGTAGGGATTGGTGATACCACAATTTCATATCAAAAAAGGGATCCTAGAAAATTCGAAAGTTAGTAGGAAATTACATAATCTATTATTTTTTTATTGGTTTATAAAAAGTTTTCATATTACATTGGTTGAAACTAAAAAAATTTTCTTGTAATGAAGTTATCTTTTCATTCTGCATGAATATAATAGAGAAAATCTTCTTCATAAGAAGTTAAGGCTTTATTTGGTGCAGAAATATCTTTTAATTTTATTTTCTATATTTATGTCTTTGTACATAAAAATATTAGTGGTAATTTAAACTTAGGAAAAGAAAACAATATTTTAAAAAATAATATTATGTGGCCTGAGTTCTAAAAATGATATGTTTTTAATGTTCTTTTAGAACACTACTTTTAATTGTACTTGAGTACCTCACATGGACATTACTCTATATACTATTTTATGTTTAAACATGTAAAATTTAAGATACGAAAACTAAAAGATGTTTTATGTTCTAAATGGAGCTAAGATTCTATTAAATACTAAACGTTTCTCTCTTAATGGGAATTCGTTGGTTCAAGAGGATGAAATGGTGATAGTTCCGAGGTATGGAGATTTCAAAGACAGTAAAATACTGAAAAAGAAAAAGGGAAAAGAAAAAACTGTGAGATCCTATCACACTCAAGAGAAGTTTATCGAACAATAATTTTATCCTAACAAAACTTTAGTATTCTAGCATTGATTATAGATCCAATCTTGTGAATTTCCATTAGTTAATCTGTAATTCTTGTGGACTTCAGAAGTTTGACAGTTAAGCAAACGAACGCTTAGCATCCTAAGGAAATAGTAGCTGCTGTGTCCTCAAAGAAAAATACAGCATGGATTCCCCATTGACAGGTTTCTTACAACACATCATATGCAAATATTCCCTTGAAAATATCAATTGAAACCACGTAACTTCTTGCATGCTTTTTCGCTTTGAATTAACAGCAGAAAGAGAAATAGTCGGGGAAAGGCTATCAGTCCTCCTGCATATATAGGTACCTCGCTTTCACTTGCTTCCAAAGCATAATTTCAGGGTTCAAAGTAAATATTTAATTGCCTTCCTTTCCTGTTCCAAGTATTCATTTCTTATATCAAAGTGAGCCAAGGATGGTCAGTGCCAAGAAGCTCGTCCAAATGGCAAGGAAGTGGAGAAAGATAGTTTCTTTAGGGAGGCAAAGAATTTCTATTCTGCGAGTTGCAGGAATTTTTGCTATGGATAGATAAAACAGATAATCTATTTCCACCAAGGGAAATTTTGTTATTTATGCGAGTGATCAAAGGCGCTTTGCAATTCCCTTGTCATTTCTCAGCAACAAAATCTTCTATGAGCTGTTCAAAATGTCTGAAGAGGAGTTTGGACTACCAAGCAAATGGCCAATAACTTTTCCATGTGATTCCATGTTCATGGATTACATAATGTTGCTTGTTAGACAAGGTTTAGGTAGAGAGTTAGAGAGAACAGTAATCAATTCTGTTACTATTGGTAACTGCTCTTTAGCTGCTTTTTCTCATGAAGAATATGCAGGGCAACAATCACTTGTTAGTGGGTACTGAATGTAGCAGTTTTGGATTTTTTATATAATCAAAGTTCTCATCCCTCCAGGGTTGCTTCCAATATAAAATGCTGATCTTACAGAATAAAACAACAATTTCTTCACCTATCATGACCCAATATAGTTCTTTATTCTCTTATGCAACCTCCCCAATATCTTGTTAACTCTGGGGTCCTTTTCAGAAGAAAGTGGAAAGGGATATGCTTGAGACACTCTCAAATATTATATTCAAGTTAGGTAAGGATGAAACAACTTGTACATGGAAGAAATTCTGCAACACCTAAGCCCAAGCACCACTAATCTATGAAACTTTCATATCCAAATTGTTGACCTACAGAAACACAATCTTAAATTATTAGTAGCATCTGCTTGAACATTTATATGAAGTTCAGTAATCACATATTTTTTTATGTTAGCTTAGAAAATTACAATTTTTTCCATTTAAATCATTAATATTCTTATAAAAACACATATCAAAATTATAAATAATAATTTAGAGGACTACAAGACCCAACTCGTACTAGCTTGGCATCACCAACCTAGCACGTTCTTATATATAATTTGTAATACTCGGACATAAAAAGTACTGACCTAACAACTTTCAAATTCAAACACTATTGACCCAACCACTTTTTAACCCAAACCATAAATAATCAAAAACTTCAAGTCATCAAAACTATATATCACAATTATAAATCACAATATAAAAACTCACAAGATCCAAGATCGCATCAGTTCGGAGTTCCCAAATTGAAATATACTTTTATATAATTTTTAGTGCCCAGATCTAAAACTATAGACCTAAGAAACCAGTGGCCTAACGACTTTCTGATCCAAACCACTAGCAGTCAATAGTTCAAGCTCAAAAGTTATCGGCAATAGTTGAGAGTCAATTGTTTGGGTCAAATAAGTTGTTGGACTAGTGGTATTGGGACCAGAATATTATCAATAGTATCAGATTTTGATGAAAATCAACAATCACATATTTTTTCAATGTAAGATTGGGGTATCACAATTTTTACAAGTCACTGAACTAACATGCACTCTTATAGTATTTGTAATATCCTAGATCTATGTATCATTAACTTGACAACCTTTTGAATTCTAATAATTGATCCTTAAAATCTTAAACTCAAGTTATTGGCAATATATTTAAACAAAACTAAATCTTACAGAATCGAATTGAATATTTGATGATATGATCCTTGTTTACCAACCATTATCTAACCAAATCTAATTCTCTCTTGATATGTTCCTTGAAAAATCTGATTCGTGCAGATTCTTCCCCAATTAAGAAGAGATCTTGGTGCAATTGTTACATATGAATTGAGCACAGTTTTGCAAATAAATAGCCCACTTATTTCTACAGAAGAAATTAAAAGTATGATCAGTATCATTTGATTAAATAGTTGATTCACCTCTTTGTTATTTGAAGAAACCCTCCATTTCAATTGGGACACTAGTAATTCAATTAACTCCCGGAATAGGAGTTTAATGATATCTAAAAATTTCAGATAAAATTTTACGAATTAATATTTTGATTATTTAATAGAAGATCTCCTATTTAAAGTACAGAATGCAAGACTATTTGACCACCACTTCAATGGGAGATAATCACTTGAGTAATCATTGTTTGTGATTTCATTCAAAAGCCCCAGCCATAAAACTATTTTCTGAGTTGAGGAACTTAACATATAATTAGTGATTGCTAGGCATGATAATTTTTCTCATATTAAATTCTCAACAGACAAAGTAAAAATATCAATGCAACAAAAGACAATTGCTAAAATTTTCAAGCAAAGTAAGAACAATACATAAACACTCACTACTTCCAAAGTTATTTTTTTTCTCGTGATTCTTTTAAAATGATATCCACAACCTCTTTTTTTTTTTTTTTTTTTAATTTTCATATAATATATTTATGGTACTTCAATCGCACATTATAAAGGTATATAATTGTTGAATTTTATGTAAAAACTCAACTCAAAATATTATTAGTAACTTAGTTTTGAACTTTTGAAGATTGACAAATTAACAAAAAGTTATTAACATAGTCATACATGAGCTGAATATATACAATGGTATAAGAGCATGTATTGGTTTAGTTCTTCGCGCTGGCGCAATAATCATTACCAAAGGCAGTGATTAAAGTAGAATTTACTTCAAAGATGAATGCTACAAACAAACCAGCGATAATGTTGCCTCATCAAATTGCAACATTTCACACGCATTTTGCTTCTTTGTAATTATCATCAAGTAATAAGTAACCATTTTTTTTTGCCCCTATGAACAAGAGCAGGAACCTAAACAAAAGATCAAAATCCTATATTTTTTTTTAAGGAACATTACTGATATTACCTTTTAGGACTCAAACAAAAACGGGCATTTCTTATGAGACAAACAAGGAAATGTGAAATACGAGGATGCAAAAAAGAAGAGACTACGGTCTGCTGATATTGCATCCCGAGTGAAGACTCAATTTGATAAGCTATATTAAAGCAGGATTGATTTGAGCCACATAATTTTTGTTGTTTCATAGTCTCTGCAGAACATGACGGACCAAGATGCTATTTCTTGCACATGCCAAGAATTATTATCTTTAATAATAAATTGCGGCTATCCCCACACATCTGAAACATTGATAAAGTTAATGTAACTCAAAGAAGACAATTTTTGCTATTTAGTAACCTTATGTTTTGTTTCTCTTCCAAAAAACCACAGGAAATTCTCACTTACCGGCCTGGGGGCCTTATTTTGGATAAACTGCTATAGACAGGAACATGTGCCAATAGCCTGCCAGAACCTAAACACATGGCTATGTAGTGTTGAATCCTTCAAAGGGTAACCCACATGAAAAGAAGTGTCTTAGCTCTCATGAGGTATATAACTCATGCAACTCCATTGCATTCTGCTCAGATCAACAATCATACATTCCACTCCCAACAAAGAATCTGTAGTTTACCTCTTTCTTTCTTCCAAGTTCACTTGCTGAAGGAAGAATGATCAGCACAAAGAAACTCATCAAGATGGCAAGGAAGTGGCAGCAAGTAGCAGCCCTCAAGAGGAAAAACATTTCATTACCAAGAGCCAGAAGAGAGAGTAACACACTATTAGTGGCTGATAAGGGCCACTTTGTTGTCTATACCATGGACGAAAGACGCTATTCCTTCCCCATAGCATATCTCAACAGTCCAGTTATTAGACAACTCTTTGAAATGTCAGAGAAAGAGTTTGGCTTACCAAGTGATGGACCAATTAGATTGCCTTGTGATGCAATTTTTATGGAGTATGTAATCTCTTTGATAAAGAAGCACGCGGCTAAAGAAATTGAGGCAGCACTGCTTGTGTCCATGGCTACTGGTTGCTGCTTACCAGTTTCAGATCTGCACAGGGAGCAATCTCATTGCCAGTCACTAATTTGCAGTATTTGAAGGATTTTTCTTTTTGTAGAAAAGGTTATACTGTTGTACAGATTATACTAATTAAATGAAGAATTCCAGAATATTGTCCATAACTGGATGCTACTGTTATTTTCAAAGACAAATTATTGATCATCAACACGTAACAAAGTGTCATAAAATAACTCATTCTTAAAATAATAATGGTAATTAGCAGTCTCTAAAGTTGTTCTATTTGATAGATTATTAGTATCTGTAACTTACACTGAAAGAAGATAATCTAGCATATTCTTTATATACTTATATGCCTTTTGGTATCGAACCTAATAGAAGATTTAAATATTAGATTTCTCTCTTTGATACCATATGAAATAACAATGTTAAATTGAATTTTTTTTCAAATACTTCTTAATAGGTAAAAAATGACCAGATCTATCATTAAGTTATAGCCAATTAACAAGCTGGGGAACTTTGCGACTGATTTTGGTAATCTGTCCCAACACAGCACAAAATCATTTAATTAGTTACTTGCAAGGCATATCACATTTACTCTATTGTTATGTTAAAAAAAGAGAACAAATATAGTCTGTACAGGCAGATATATATTACATAGATAAACACATATTCTAATGGAAGAAAAAGGGAACTGTCTCATGTTCAAGACACTTTTTAAAGCTAAATTCTTGTAATGCACTCGAGGAAAAGCAAACTTTCCCTGTATGGACTGCTTCATAGGATTGGTGACTTTTAACGTCATTATTTGGAAATCTATACATGAGGGGAAATGAGAAAGAACCAAACAATCAGAGACAAGACATTATTTTTAGGCAAGAACAGCTAGTTCAACACCAACTATGTCCAATTCTCTGTGCATGATTCAATTTAGAGGTTGCCAATTTTTTCTTTCTTTTTCTTTGTCTAGGCAAATTTTATTTGAAATGGCTAGTCATTATCAATGACAGCAATGAACATTTAAAAACCGAAAAGAGGGATGATACTGGGGTAGCCTGCTGATAATGTCGCCTCATGGAATTGAAACATGTCACGCTGGAGGAGCAGGAGAAATTACTTAAAAGTTGATATTTGTAATTAGTTTTTCTTGAGAAAGATCTTCATAATTCATTATAGGTTATTTTTTCTATTGTCATGAACAACATGGACTTTAATAGTTATTTCTATAAGATTTTAACATAGGCTTTAAGTTAGTAGGAAGTTCATGCGTACATCTTTTAGATTCCAACCTGATGAACTTGCTTAACAGAATGAAATCTTTAGATTAAATTTGGGCTGGAAAAATTTTAAATTGTTTGATCAAATTAGTTACTTATCTCCGTTCTAATTATTCTTGTCTTGTTAGATAAGATGATGGGAATAGTTTATAATTCCATTGTAAATATTAGCATTCTACAACAGAAAAAGGTAAAATCAGAAGGAATTTTGAAAGAAATAAATAATCAGAAGAACATGAAGATAAGAATTGATTATCAATTAAGTATACTAAGAGCACAAAATTGCTTCTGTCTACAGTCGGAAATTAACCAAGAAGCAACTTGCTTATGTGCGGCAACAAGGGGAAACACCAGAGCAACACGAAGGTCACCCAATTGAGTGCATGTTGCAGTCCAATTCCACAAACAAACAAGTATTTAATTGGAGTAAGGATTTATCCCTGGTTCATTTTATCAAAGATATTACATGCAATCCAAGATTAGGTTGGAATAGAAAAAATCATATCAATTAAACGTTTTGACCATTTTCATCATACAAATTAATATGCATTCAAACGCTTCCATTACTCCTGACCTTCAGTCATATGAATCAATTACTTCCACCCTCTCGAACAGTACACGTAAGAACACAGACGAAGATAAAAGGACGAAGAGAAAGGAATCAATTTTACCCCTTTATCAATGAGTCTCAACAAAGACGAGAGCCAGCCTCTTCCAATCAGCAAATCCCCTCCGTCATTCTCGGCCTCTCATCCCGGAAATCCCAGAATCTCTTCCAGTTTTCTTCTCTTACGTTCTCCTTACAAGCCTCTGTTATCTCTCGCATCAGACCTGTTTTCACCCTCTATCGTGTCTGTCCTCTCCTGGAGCTCCAGCCTCTCCAAATCAGAACCCCCCTAATCTAAACCTTCGCAAGCCCTTTTAAATCCTGTTTTCAGCATTCACAGTCCTTCAACCAAAACACCTAGATTTACAGCGGGAATCATGTTACCTCCTACTATTTCTAGCATTCTCACTGAAACTTTCGTCTGAAACCACACTTGGTCTCTCTCATTCATTCCAGCTCGAGTTGGTTACACAACACGGCTCGATCTCTCAATTCCTCTTTGATTTCCTTTCCCCGCCCCCTCTGTCGGCTTACCGTGCTCCCAGTCCTCCTTTATTTACTCAATCCTCCTTTCCCTCGGCTTGCTCCCCCTTTTTATTCGAAAAACCTTCTCCTCCCTCGCGCTTCTCATCCCTCTCTTCTTTCTCCAACGGCCTTTGTTGTTTCTGAAGCCGCAGGTTGCGTGGTCGTCCTCTCTGATTTCACTGTCTCCTTGTCTTCTTTGTGTTCTTCCTTCTGAGAATAACTTCGTCCTCTCCGAAATCTTTTTCCTTCTGAGGCCTGCTAAACTCTGGCATTTCCTTAGTATCCTGACGAGTTTCTTTGTGCTGATGAACTTGGGAAAAAAATCATGAGAATAACTTCGTTGTTGAGTAGTACAATTGATTTTTGATATGAGATGGAATGCGATTCCATCAAATGAGTTATATAAGGCAAGACAAGTGAGACACTTTTTTCTTGTGGTTACACTTTGAAGTTCATGTACACACAGGCATGTAAGTAGTTATGCATTGGAGGGCTGCCAAGCCAGTGACTTATAAAAAATAATCTGAAGTTTTGAGGATGAACAGGAACAAAAGGTCAGACGATTATATGTATGCACATATACATATATGTCAAGAATTTATCTTCTTTAAGTGATTCAAATCTATAACTATTTGAAGAAGGTCCTGTTTGGAAAAAAGTGGATAAAAAAGGTTTGGAGATCTAGGCATGTGCAGAACATAGCATCCTTATCCCAACATGTTCTGCATTAACTAGCAAACAGAAACAAAATTATCTGTGGCTCAAGGCAAGCCATTTTAAATATTTCTCAACATAAATCAAAAGGCTCACCCACCTGAGTCTCCACTTTGAATGCAATATCATTGCGAGGTTGCAAGGTCCCAGAAGCTTATCCAACTTTGGAATCACAAATGTAAAATTATCCAATATATGACCTATCAAGAAATGGTCCATGTCAAATAATCACTTGGCTGCGTTCTCATGAACGTGTCGAAGTGTAACCCACATGAAAATAACTGTCTCAATGGTCTAGTTATATATAACTCATCTAACTCCTTTGCATTCTGCATCAGATCAACCATCACCTTCCTCAACTGAAGAAACAAGAAATTCACCTCTTTCTTCCCAGGCTCAGTTGCTTTAGAAAAAAATGATCAACACAAAAAAGCTCATGAAGATGGCAAGGAAGTGGCAGCGAGTTGCAGCCCTCAAGAGGAAAAGAATTTTGCTGCCAAGAGTAAGTGGAAACGCAAAGCAAACAGCTAAAAATGCTAAGTCATTGGCAGATAAAGGCCATTTTGTTGTTTACACAGTTGACAAATGATGTTTTTACTTCTGTATGGCGTATCTAAACAATCCCATTATTAGAGAACTCTTCAAGATGTCCGAAGAAGAATTTGGTCTACCAAGTGATGGACTAATAACATTGCCCTGTGATGCAGCCTTCATGGAGTATGTAGTTTCTTTGATTCAACTATGTGTTGATAGAAATTCCAAGAAATCACTGCTAGTGTCAATTGCTAGTAATAGATGTGCATTGTCGAATTCTCTGCATCAAGGACAGAGTAGCCAACAGTTACTTGTCTGTTAGTTTCCAAATTTATACAGAGATAATTTTGTATATGATATACCGAAGGAAAGTCAATTATTTATTTATTCTACATTTAAGTTGAATGACTGTAATTTCAGTATTAATTATTTATTTTATATTTAAGATATACCGAAGGAAAGTCAATTATTTATTTATTCTACATTTAAGTTGAATGACTGTAATTTCAGTATTAATTATTTATTTTATATTTAAGATGATTGGTTGTAATTTTAGGATGTAGCAATATTTTATAATACCTTGTAAATCTTTAATATTTTATAATACTTTATAAATCTTCTATATTTAGAATGATTAAATTAGGATGACAGAATCCCATTAATTAGGGTCTGTATATTTCTCTTACTCTACTATATAATATCGTTGTACATTATTCTCTTTTCAATGATGAAGATTATTCAAATCAGTACAGTATACACATAAGGTTTTTTTCTTGCTAGTCTCTTTTATGGTATTAGAACCACGAAAAAAAGGAACTAGTAAGTTGAGAGAACCATGTTGGAGAATAAAAGAAAATGGTTCGGAGGCTCAATTTGGAGCTTCTCAATCTGTTTTCACAATTATTCTTATTGTTGCTGCAAAAAATACTTATCATAATTTACAGATCACCGCTCAAAAATTGAAAGGAAAGAATTTCTTGCAAGAGTCTCGTTCGGCAGCTTTGGTGATTAGGAAAAAAGGCAAAATAGCCTTTATAGACGGTTCCTCTCCTCGTCTGGATAATCTCTCGTATGCATTATGGGACACTAACAATTTCTTAGTCATGGCGTGGTTAATTCATTATGTGGAGGATGAGATAGGTGAAACTTATCTTTTTCATTCCATGACAAAAGAGATATGGGATGCCATTGGCCTATTCCGATTTGGAAAATTTATCACAATTGTTTGAATTGCGAAATCGCGTACGTAACTTTTGTTAGGGTGATATGGATGTAACTCAATATTATAGCAGCTTGCGAAAATTGTGACAAGCGGTTGACATGTTTCGTTCAACCCCTTGGAAAGATCCTGGTGATGGTCACATTTTCAATACACTAATCCAAACAAATCATATATATGAGTTTTTGACTGGTTTAAATAAAAAGTTGGATGATGTACGTGACCGTCTCCTGAGTGTGCGACCTTTATTATCTATAGATGAAATCTTTGTAGAGGTTCGTCGTGAAGATCATCGTCCTCGAGCTATGCTTGGTAACACCGCAGCTGTCCGAGTGGATGCCTCTGCTCTTGCTGTGAACTATCCTCCTTCCAATCGATCACAAAATTCTGCAGAAAAACATGCCTAGTGTGATTACTGCAACAAGGCATATCACACAAGAGAGACTTGTTGGCTGATTTATGGAAAGCCTGAGAATTTTGTACCAAATCAATTAAAAAAGAAAAGGGCAGCATTATTAACTAATAAATCAAGAATTGTTAATTTCACAAAAGCACAAGTCGAACACTTGTGTAGCATTCTTTCCAATTCTTCTACCTCTGTCACAAGTAATTCTACAACAAGCACTTCTCTCATGGCAAGACAAAGTATTTCAGGACCCTCTATTTCAAGTGTGCTAAATTTAGGTGAGTAATGAATTGTTGATTTCGAGGCTACCGATCACATGACTGGTAATTTCATTTTTTTTTTGTCTTATTCATCTAGTTCAGGACAACAAAAGACTTAATTGGTAGATGAAACTTTTCCTGTAGTGGCTGACAAAGGAACTATTCGTCTATCACCTATAATTTTTTTGCAGGATGTTCTTTATGTTCCAAAATTAACCTATAATTTAGTTTCTGTTTGTAAACTAACTATCGACTTGCCATGTAGTGTTAATTTATCAAAAAATGCTTGTGTTTTTAGGATTTAAAGGTAGGGAGGAGGATGGGCAGTACTAAATGACCTTTCCTATCTTTCGGTTTCTTCTTTACTAATGAATAATGTTGGCTCTTCTATGTGTTTGTCTGCCATTTCTGTTGAAAAATAAACAATGTTATTGCATTTTCGATTGGGTCATCCACGTTTTACCTATATGAAACATTTGTTTCCTCATTTATTTTCAAATAAAAGTCGAATGTTTTAATGTGATATATGTCAATTGGCAAAACACACTTGCACATTCTTACCCACTCAAAATTATCATCTATCTACACCTTTTACCCTCATATATAGTGATATTTGGGGTTCTTCACGTGTTTCTATACTTTTCTCTCAAAGATTGTTCATCATATTTATTGATGATCATACTCAGATATTTTGAGTTTATGTTCTAAAAGACAAATAAGATGTCTCATTAGTTATTAAGAATTTTTATCAAATGGTTCAAACACGATTTGATACAAAAATCGAATTATTCGTACTGATAATAATATATAATACTTCAATTTTTTTCTTGGTAATTTTTTCCAAACCAATGGTATTTTATACCAAAGCTCATGTATTAATACTTCAAAACAAAACAGTGTGGCTAAAAGAAAAAACTACCTCCTTGATTTTGCATGTGCTCTCATGTTTTCAACAAACGTTCCAAAACATTTCTAAACATTTCTAAGGGGATACAGTCTTAACTGCGTGCTATTTGATTAATCGACTTTTATAAAAAATACTAAACTTTAGAATACCACTTGAATATTTCTCAACTTTCTTTTCAAATTACTGTCTTGTTTCTCAACTATAGTATCGGATTTTTGAAAATGTCACTTTTGTTCATGTGCCTAATTAAGAGAGGTCGAAATTAGACCCTCGTTCCCTAAAATGTGTTTTTCTTGAATATTCTGCTACCCAAGAAGGTTGTTGGTGTTATTGTCCCAAAAAAAAAAATATACCTCTATTGATGTTACCTTTTTTGAGAATTATATTTTTTATACTCAAAATTTACCTATAGAGAAGAGTGAGAGTGATCCAAATTTCTGGGAACAATTTAAAATAGGCAATGATGAGATTATTTTTTTAGATTTAAAGTCCAAATCTCTAGATATAGATTTAAATGAGAAAATTTCAGATTCAATTCAAAAATTAAATCCCATCACACTAAACCTTGCCTTAAATCTGTGGGAGTTGAATTGGAATCCTGTCTCACAAACTCCAAAAGTTGTAGAAAATTCTACTAAGTCTATATCAGAATCTGTGATGAAAAATAAAGAAATAATCTTCTTAACAAAAACCGAGACCATAAACACAAATTCACCATCAGGAAAAACTTTACAGCCTATCCCTATTGTCAATCATAGAGTCGAAGATATGTTAACTTTGTCAAGAAGAAAAAATCGAAAGAAAGCAAAGGACATTGAGCCTCTGTAATCTCAAACCTCAAATCCCAATTCAAATATTGAGAATCATGACCTAAAAGTTCCTATGGATGTGAGAAAGGAAACTAAGTCTTCCACTCATCACCCAATCTCAAATTTTGTTGGGTATAGTAAACTTTCTAGACATTACAAGCCGTTTATTACAAATCTGACAGAGGTAGAGATTCCAAAAACAATGAGTGAAGTCTTGAAAAAACCAGTATGGAAGTTGTTATTTTGGAAGAAATACGTGCATTAGAAAAGAACCAGACTTGGGATGTGGTGGAAAAGCCAAAATACAAAGCTGTTATTGGATGGAAGTGGGTCTTCAAAGTGAAATACAAGGCCAATAGTACTATTGGAAGATATAAAGTCAGACTAATCACAAAAATTACTGTAGATTATCAATAAATTTTTACTCTTATTGCAAAAATTAATACGGTACATGTACTTCTATCTCTTGCTACTAACTTAGATTGGCCCTTATAACAATTAAATGTAAAGAATGTCTTTTTAACCGGAGACGTTGATGAGAATATCTTTATGAACCTACCACCGGAATTTAATAATGGCAGCCATGGCAAGGTAGTCAAATTGTGGAAAAGTTTGTATGGCCTCAAGCAGTCTCCACATGCTTGGTTTGACAGATTCATGAAAGCAATAAAAGGACAAGGTTATATATAGTCATAGACAAATCACATATTGTTCTTCAATCACAAAGAGGGTAGAGTGACTATCATAATAGTATACGTTGACAATGTTATTAAAAGAAGAGATGATATTTGTTGGATCGGATGAGTAACAGCTTCAAAAAAAGCTGAGACGGTGAGCAAATTTAGAGAGAGAGAGTTAAGGAGAGAGAGAGAATTGCAAAACAGAGTACAAGGCTGCAGCACACTCTGTTTCTTTAATTGTAGAAGGATATTGATTTTTATTTTTTAAGAGAAGAAAAAACTAATTATTGAATTGCACGATTACATTTATAAGCATGGAGTTGTGCTTGATTACACCAAAGATGAGCCGATAAAATTAAACTCAGAGATTCATGTAAACACGCTGCATGGCAGCTGCGCAGGCTGCTATGAAGCACTTTCTTCACAACCTACTTTGAATTTGAATTTGAATTTGAATTAAGTAAATGGATAAGATCAGTAAAATCAACACTCCCCCTTAATGATTTTATCTCCGATTCCAATTTTTCTTCGCAAGTCCTCAAACCTAGCCTTAGGCAGCAACTTTGTAAAGATGTCTGCAAGCTGCTCATAAGTTGGGTAGTGTAGAAAACTAATTTCTTGGTTTTTCGTAGCATCTCGAATGACATGGAACTTTACTTTGATATGTTTGGTTCGTCCATGCATGACTGAATTTTTGGTGATAGCAATTGCAGACTTGTTATCTACTCGTATCACGATTCGCCTGTGTAATGCATGCCCCAAGTCTGCCATTACTTGCCTCAACCAGATGGCCTGATTTGAAGCCGCAGTAGCTGCAATGTATTCCGCTTCAGCTGTTGATTGTGCAACTACCTCCTATTTCTTTGAAGCCCACGAGAAAGCTCCTGAGCCAACAGAGAATACATAACCTGAAGTACTCTTTGCATCATCAATACAACCAGCTCAATCACTATTTGTATATCCTAGCAGCTCACCTACTTTGGCATCATACCATATTCTAAAATTACAAGTCCCCTGCAGGTACCTCAACACATGCTTAGTTGCTGCCATGTGCATCTGTTTGGGAGCCGCCATAAATCTTGATAGAAGGCTCACTGCATATAACATGTCTGGCATTGAGGCAGTGAGATAGAGAATACTACCAATCAGACTTTGATAGGTACCCTCATCAACCTCACTTCCACCGTAATCCTTTAACAGCTTTAGATTAGGCGTTAATGGAGTCCCTACAGCTTTACACATTTCCATTTTAAATTTACTCAAGATTTCTCGAGCGTATTTGGACTGGCTTAAGAAGATCCATCACTTTGTTTGATTGATCTCCAGTCCAAGAAAATAAGCAGCTCCCCCTAGACTTGACATCTCAAATTGATCTCCTAACTGCTTCTTGAATCCATCTATCTCTGCTTCATTGCTTCCCATGACCAATATATCGTCCACATACACAACAGTGAATATCTTTAATTCTCCTTCAATTTTGGCGTACAAAGTAGCTTCAGTTTTGTTTCTCTTAAAGCCACACTGTAGGAGATAATCATTCAATTTCTCATATCAAGCTTGGGGTGCCAACTTCAATCCATATAAAACCTTATGCAGGATATACACGTGATCTTCTTGTCCTGCAACTAAAAATCCCTTCAGTTGCTCCACAAATATTTCTTCCTTTAGGTCACCATTTAAGAAGGTAGCCTTGACATCCAAGTGTATTACTCGCCATTGAAACTGAGCTGCAAGTGCCAAAATAAGACGTATGACTTCATGTCTTGCTACTGGTGCGAACATTTCAGCAAAATCAACACCAGGTACTTGTGCAAAGCCCTTTACAACCAACCGGGCCTTATATTTGTTGATTTCACCTTCAGGATTTTGCTTTAGCCTGACTACCCACTTCACTGCGATTGGTTTTATGTTTGCCGGTCTTGGAACCAGGGTCCAGGTTCCATTGTTCACAATTACACGCATTTCCTCTTCCATAGCTTTAACCCATTGAATTTGTTTTGTAGCTACTTCAAAGGTTACAGGTTCATCCACAGCAAGGCTGCAGCGTTCATAAATATCAGTGAGGCTTTTCTTTTTTTTTGGTCTTATGCTTTCCTCATCTGAACTGTCACCTTCTTCCTCTGTTGCATCAATTGAGCTAGATGTTAGAGTTGGACTAGATTTGGTTATAACTTCAACAGTTGACCAATCTGTTTCTATTTTCCTTTTCTCTCAATTCCAGTAGCTTGTTTCATCTACCAAAACATCTCTCCGGATCATGAGCTTATTGTTTTTCATGCTCAAAACCCGATATGCTTTTGCTTCTGCACTGTATCCTAAAAACAAACCCAATTCAGCCTTCTCGTCCAGCTTTGTTCTTCTGTCATCTGAAACATGACAGTAGCAAATCGACCCAAACACTCTCAGATGCTGAGTTAATGGTTTGATGCCATTCCAGGCCTCCACGGGTGTCATTCCTTCCACTGCCTTTATGGGCAACATGTTGAGCAGAAACACAGCAGTGTTTACAGCCTTAGCCCAAAGCACTTTTGGTAAATGTTTGTCAGCAAACATACTTCTTGCCATTTCCATAATGGTTCTATTCTTCTTCTCCGAGACACCATTATGTTGTGGAGAATATGGTGCTGTGAGTTGTCGTTTGATCCCATTTTTGGAGCAAAATTCCTTGAATTAATCGGAATTGAACTCAAGTCCATTGTCTGTTATTAAGCACTTCAACACATAGCCACATTCCTTCTCTGTCATGACTTTAAATCTTTTAAATTCGTCTACTATCTGAGCTTTGTTCTGTAAAAAGCACACCCAGGTCATCCTGGTAAAATCATCAATAAATAAACTAAATTATCTGTTTCTATTCATTGAATTTTCACTCATTGGACCACATATGTCCGAGTAAATTAGTACAAGCTTTTGATCTGCCTTCTAATCTGTCTGAGTAGGAAATGTCTGTCGAGCCATTTTTCCCAACTGACAGACACCACAAACCTTTTCGGTAGCTCCTATATTTGGAAGATCCTTGGTTAGGTCTCCCTTTTGCAACTGAAGTAACCCAGCAGCATGATAATGGTCAAAACGTCTATGCCACAGCTTTCCTTCAGGTATTGTGACAATGTTTGTCTTTTCAACTACTTCTTGGAGATTCAAGGAGTACGCCTGGTTCTTTTTTGGAATGAGAGCAATCAATCTGTCTTCAGGATTATGGATTCTACAGCATTGGTTTTTGAATGAAACTGAGTATCCATTATTGGTCATTTGATTTACACTAAGCAGATTTTGAGAGAGAGTGGGAACGAAATTCACATCAGTGATAAGTTTTCTACCTTTTCTCGTTTTTATAGCAACATTACCTTTGCCTTTTATGGATTCCAGCATACCGTTTCCAAGTCTTACTTGGCCTGTTGCTGATTTGTTAAGTGACACAAACATGGCTTCATTCTTGCACATGTGAAAAGTGCAACCACTATTAACAACCCAGAAGCTATCATCTTCCATTGTCAATTCACTTGAAGCAACAAGAATTGTATTACTTTGCTCACTGAATATCTCAGTGACATTTACATGCTGCAGCTCCTGCTTAGATTGTGCTGCTTTCAGCTTTTGTTTTTGCCTACAGAACTTCTTCTTGTGGCCAAGTCTTTTGTAGAAGTTGCATCGGACAGCTTTCTTTCCCTTGTACCAGCATTCACTCTCAAGATGATTTGTGAGGGAGCAGATGTTACAAGGAGAATACTTTTTCTATTTTCTGGAACTTTGGTTTCCAGTTTGATTTCCTTCATTCCTTCTGCCCTGATTCTGATTTGAAGGGGTAGCTTTGGTTTGAGACGAGAATAAGGCTCCTTTAGTAGGTACACGAGCATGCATATTGACACGTTGCTCCTGTGATTGTAGCTTATTGATTAGTTCAGCTGAAGAAATCTTATCAATATCCGCAAGTTCTTCCAAGGCTGAGATTTTAGACTCAAATTTTGGTGGTAAGCTTATAAGAATTTGTTCTACCACCCTTGATTCAGGAAAGTCCTCCCCCAACAATTTCATTTTATTCACAATATCCGAGAGTTTGGAGGCATAGTCCCTAACAGACTCATTTTCTTGCATTCTGAGTAATGCAAACTCACTTTTCAGCCTCAGTAGTTTGATCTTCTTGCTTCTGTCTCCTCCATCAAACTCTTCCTTCAGTTTCTCCCACGCTTCCTTGGGTGATTCATAGTTCATAATCCTAGAGAAAACCCTGTCCGAAACTGCCGAGAAGAGGCAGACAATTGATTTTGGTTTCTTGGCCTTCTCTTCCTCGTGTCTTTTAATCTGGTTCAATGTAGCAGTTTTTTGTAGTGGGGTTGGTTCACTATCGTCTATAATAACATCCCATAAACCCAGAGCTTTGAGGTGAGCTCGCATCTTTATTGCCCACACATAGTAATTTTCTCTGTTGAACTATGGAGCAGGGGTAGTTCCTGAGGTAGCCATCGGATTTGAGGAATTTTTGATTCACCTGATACGTAGGAGAACCTGACTCTAATACTACTTGTTGGATCGGATGAGTAACAGCTTTAAAAGAAGCTGAGACGGTGAGTAAATTTATAAAGAGAGAGTCAAGGAGAGAGAGAGAACTGCAAAATAGAGTACAAGGCTGCAGCACCCTCTGTTTCGTATTCTTTGACTCCCATCACCAAACATAGTATGTAATTGCTAATTATCAAGTTTGTTTTTTTTTCCCCATGAATGTTACAATCACACACATCAAGTATTAAAATATGGAAATTAATCTTGAATCCAAATAAAATTCCAATCGTTCTTGCTACTGTCCTAGTGAGTTATCAGCCTCATCTTTATCTCCTACCCTTCCACGGTAGCCAACAAACACTCTGCTCGGAAGCATGCAATGAAATCAGAGTATAAACACCATCCTGGAAAACAACACCTAGTCCTTAGGTCTTCTTCTTAGAATTAACATTTAGCTCTAAAGGGGTGTACCAGGTTGAACAAAATCTGATGGCATTCTTGAAGATCATAAAGCACAGTTAGTGATGCAGGGTTTCATGCAATGGAAGGAGTCAATTATGATGAATGCATTCAGATAATTTTTCTCCTGCTGTCTCTTTTCGGTGGCTTTGAAGATGTCTAAATGTGCCAGCTACGTGGCTCTGAAGATCCCAAGCATCCAGATTATGTGTGTGAATTACATAAATGATTATACAGCCTCAAGCTTTAGTTACCCGGGATATTTGCTACGGCTAAGTCATAAGGAGTTCGCATCCAGGAGTCTTTCCATGGATCATCAGGAATGGCTCGTGGATTGTGGAGCTTTTAAGGAACCTTAATGATTGAGAAATCAATGAATATAAATATTTAATCCTGGTTCAACCTAAATGTATTCCCAATGGGTTGAAGATTATCCTATTTGGAGCTTAACTCTAGAAGAATTCTCTGTGTAAAGTATTTCCACTTTCATTTGGCAGAGAAAAGTGAACCTTGTATAGAGATACTATCAAGGCAGATCTGGAAGGTTAAAGCTTCGTCTAGAGTGGCCTTTTTTTTTTGTTAGGTAATTAGAAAGTGCATTTTAGTTGTAGACAAGTTGATATTAGGAGAGAAAGAATATTGGTTAATGGTTGTTTCCTGTGCAGGAGTGATGCAGAATCATACATGCATATTCTGCTGTGGTATGCATTCATTATGGCATATCTCAGCAATCCCATTGTTAGAGAACTCTTCAAAATATCTGAGGACGAATTTGGTTGAAAGACATGTTGATAGGAAATTTGGAGAAAGCATTTAGGGTCAATTGCTAGTAACAGATGCTTCTTGTCATATTCTCTGCATCAAGGACAATGTAGGAGCAATTACTTCTCTGTTAATTTCGGGATTTATATGGAAACAATTTTGTATATGACATTGTTAAAATTAATGACTTTTTTTATCTGTTCAGTTTAAATTCAAAAGGAAGGAAATCTATCGAAAAGATGTATCACAGTAGGATACATAAACTTCACGAGACGTGTATGCATGGTTTTCGGATGATTTGACTTGATCACTTGTAATCGATATCTCTATATATATGCTGAAATAAAAAGATCAATTATCTTTTTCTCTCAAAAAACAGAAAGTGAAACTCCTCTTAGAAAACAGCAAAACAGAGGCAGTTGCAGGTTTTTGCTCTGTTTTGCTGCCCTCTCTCTCTCCTCAACTCTCTCTCTAAGTTTGTTATGCAGAGCCTACTTCAAAGCTCTTCGGTTTTCGACTAACAACTGGTATCAGAGCCTGGTTTTCCCCCGTATCAGGTGAATCAAAAAAAATTTCTCAAACCCGATGGCAACCTCAGGAACTACCCCTGCTCCGCAGTTCAACGGAGAAAATTACCATGTGTGGGCAATAAAGATGAGAGCTCACCTCAAAGCTCTGGGTTTATGGGACGTTATTATAGACGATAGTGAACCAACCCCACTACAAGAAACTGCTACATTGAACCAGATTAAAAGACATGAGGAAGAGAAGACCAAGAAACCAAAAGCACTTGCCTATCTCTTCTCAGCGGTTTCGGACAGGGTTTTCTCTAGGATTATGAACTATGAATCACCTAAGGAAGCGTGGGAGAAACTGAAGGAAGTGTTTGATGGAGGAGACAGAAGCAAGAAGATCAAGCTACTGAGGTTAAAAAGTGAATTTGCATTACTCAGAATGCAGGAAAATGAGTCTGTTAGGGACTATGCCTCCAAACTCTCGGATATTGTGAATAAAATGAGATTGTTGGGGGAGGACTTTCCTGAATCAATGGTGGTAGAACAAATTCTTATAAGCTTTCCACCAAAATTTGAGTATAAAATCACAGTTTTGGAGGAACTTGCAGATATTGATAAAATTTCTTCAGCTGAACTAATCAATAAGCTGCAAACACAGGAGCAGCGTGTCAACATGCATGCTCGTGTACCTATTGAAGGAGCCTTATTCTCATCTCAAATCAAAGATACCCCTTCAAATCAGTATCAAGGGAGAAGGAATGGAGGAAATCAAACTGGAAACCAAAGTTTCAGAAAACAGAAGAAGTATCCTCCTTGCAACATTTGCTCCCTCACAAATCATTTTGAGAATGAATGCTGGTATAAGGGAAAGAAAGCTATCCAATGCAATTTCTGCAAAAGACTGGGCCATAAGGAGAAGTTCTGTCGGCAAAAACAAAAGATGGAAGCGGCACAATCTAAGCAGGAGTTGCAACAAGTAAATGTCACTGAGATATCTAGTGAGCAAAGTAATACAATACTTGTTGCTTCAAGTGAATTGATAGTGGAAGACGACAGCCTCTAAGTTGTTGATAGTGGTTGCATTTCACTCATGTGCAAGAATGAAGCCATGTTTGTGTCACTTGACAAATCAGCAACAGGCCAAAGATGGCAGAAAACTTATCACTGATGTAAATTTTGTTCCTACCCTCTCACAGAATCTACTCAGTATTAATCAGATGACTGATCGAGGCTACTCGGTTAGATTCAAGGATAACTGCTGCAGGATATATGATCCTGAGGATCGCTTGATTGCCTTCATCCAAAAGAAGAATCAAGTCTACTCCTTGAAACTAAGAGATGTAGTTGAAAGAGCCAGTGTTGCCTCTGTAACTGAAGGCGAGATTTGGCACAGGTGCCTTGGGCATTTTCATGCGGCTGGGCTACAACAACTGCAGAAGGAAAGTCTAACCAAGGACTTCCCAAATTTTGCTGTCACTGAGATAATATGTGGAGCATGTCAGATGGGGAAATTGGCAAGAAATTCATTTCCTCTGCAAGCAGATTGGAGAGCGAAAGAGAAGCTGACACTTATCAATTCTGACATTTGTGGTCCAATGACAGAAAACTCTATGAGTGGTTGCAAGTATTTTGGCTTGTTCATAGATGATTTTTCCAAGATGATTTGGGTTTGTTTCCTGCAGAATAAAGCTCAAATTTTTGGTGAATTCAAGAGGTTCAAAGTTATAGCAGAGAAAGAAAGTAGCAGCGTACTGAGGTGTCTAAGGACAGATAATGGGCTTGAATTCAATTCCAGCAAATTCAATGATTTCTATTCTGAGAATGGGATCAAAAGGCAGCTCACGGCACCATATTCTCCTCAGCAAAATGGTGTCTCTGAGAGGAAGAACAGAACCATTATGGAAATGGCAAGAAGCATGCTTGCTGACAAACACCTGCCTAAAGCCTTGTGGGCTGAGGCAGTGAACACTGCTGTGTTCCTGCTTAACATGCTGCCTACAAAGGCTGTAAAACAGATGACACCGGTGGAGGCTTGGAGTGGCATCAAACCATCAACTAAGTATCTAAAGGTGTTTGGATCAGTGTGCTACTGCCATGTCTCGGATGACAAAGAGATCCAAGCTAGATATGAAGGCTGAGTTGGGAATATTTTTGGGATACAGTATTGAAGCAAAAGCATACAGAATTCTTAACCTGAGAACCAACAAGCTTATGATTCAAAGAAATGTAACGGTGGATGAAAACAGCTACTGGAATTGAGAGAAGCAGAAAGTCGAACAAGACTGTGTCACAATTGAAGAAGGAAAGAAATCAGTGACAATATCAATCTCAACTCAGAAAGATAAAGATGATGAAGATGGTGAAAATGATGACGATTATGAAGAAGATAAAGAAGATAAAGAATCTGAAGCAGAAGAGAGAATAAAATTGAAAAGTCTGGCTGACATCTATGAAAGGTGCAGTTTTGCCTCAAAAGAACCTTCCTCTGTTGAGGAAGCACTTCAGCAACAAGAGTGGAGACTTGCTATGGAAGAGGAAATCAGAATGACTGACAAAAACAATACTTGGTCTCTGGTAAAATTAAGTACAAATAAAAAACCAATTGGAGTCAAGTGGGTGTTCAAAGTGAAACTCAATCCAGACGGGACAACAAACAAGCACAAGGCACGGCTTGTGGCAAAGGGATACTCCCAGCTTCCAGGAATTGACTACACAGAAACTTTTGCTCCTGTGGCCAGATATGAAACAATTAGACTCATTCTGGCCATGACAGCTCAGTTTGGTTGGAGTGTGATGCACCTGGATGTGAAATCGGCCTTTTTAAATGGCAAGCTAAATGAAGAAATTTATGTTGAGCAGCCACCGGGATTCATTCAACTTGGAAAGGAGAGTCATATCTATCTTCTTCACAAAGCCCTATATGGCCTCAAACAGGCTCCTCGAGCCTGGTATGATAAGTTAAATTCATACTTACTTCACTGTGGGTTTGAGAGAAGTATGACAGAAAGCACACTGTATGTGAATAGAAAAGAAGACCGACTTATCACTGCAGTATATGTTGATGATATACTGGTGACAGGCAGCAACAAAAGGAGAATGAAAGAGTTCAAGCTGAAATTGGAGAAGGAATTTGAGATGTCTGATCTTGGAGAAACTACCTACTTCCTGGGAATGGAGATTCATCAAAGCAACTTGGGTATTTTTCTTTCACAAGGCAAGTATGCCAAAGAAATTCTAAATAAATTCAATATGAATCATTGTAAATCAGTATCTACACCACTGGTGTCCAACATGAAATTGTCAAAGGATGAGAAAGGTAGCCAAGTTGAAGAAGGGAATTACAGAAGTCTAATTGGGAGCCTTCTGTATCTCATAGCTACCAGACCAGATATTTCGTTTGCAGTAAGTTTACTTTCAAGGTTCATGGCTTCACCGAGGGAATCACACTTACAAGCTGCCAAACATGTGCTGAGGTACTTGAAAGGAACCTGGAATTTTGGTGTTCAATTCAAAGCAAGAGCAGAATGTGGATTAGTCGGCTACAGTGACAGTGATTGGGCAGGAAGCGTAGAAGATGCACGTAGCACAACTGGGTACTTGTTCAAAATAGGCTCCAGTGTTTTTTCATGGGGCATCTAAGAAACAGGATACTGTGGCTCAATCCATAGCTGAGGTTGAGTATGTAGCCGCAGCTACAGCAACTAACCAAGCAATTTGGTTGAGGAAGGTGTTCAACGATCTAAAGCTGGAAGAACAATCACCTACAGTGTTGTATGTTGACAACAAGTCTGCAATTGCCATTGCGAAAAATCCTGTAATGCACGGGAGAACTAAACACATCAACGTTAAGTATCATGCTATACGTAAGGCTGAGAGGAATCAAGAAATCAAGCTGATACATTGCTCCACTGATGATCAACTTGCTGACATTCTAACCAAGGCCCTGTCTAAAGCTAAATTTGAGGATTTACGAGAAAAAATAGGGGTTGGTGGAAAAAGTCATTAAGAGGGAGTGTTAAAATTAATGACTTTTTTTATCTGTTCAGTTTGAATTCAAAAGGAAGGAAATGTATCGAGAAGATGTATCACAGTAGGATACGTAAACTTCACGAGACGTGTATGAATGGTTTTCGGATGATTTGACTTGATCACTTGTAATCGATATCTCTATATATATGCTGAAATAAAAAGATCAATTATCTTCTTCTCTCAAAAAACAGAAAGTGAAACTCCTCTTAGAAAACAGCAAAACAGAGTCAGTTGCAGGTTTTTGCTCTGTTTTGCTGCCCTCTCTCTCTCCTCAACTCTCTCTCTAAGTTTGTTCTGCAGAGCCTACTTCAAAGCTCTTCGGTTTTCGACTAACAGACATACTGATAGTTGTTCTTTAATTACTACCCTAATGGATAACGAACTTCATCTTCATACTGCGTTGCCATTGCCAATAATTTCTATAAAACTCCCTTGTGATGTTGAATTCTCTTGTACAATAGTAATACTTGATACTGGGGTTGTTGCTATCTCCTTTTTTAGCAAGCTTAGTTATGTCGCTATTCTATTAAAAAGAGTTAACAGTTGAACTTTATACTTTTCAGGAAAAAGGAAAAACTACCTATTGATTTGAGTTACAGAGATCAATTACAAGAAGTAATTTGCCCAGTTCATCCCATGTGACATGTTGCAACTCCATGTACCTAGCATTACCAACAGGCTCCCTCAGTAGCTTGCGTGCTTCTTTCACATAAGTTCATGTTTCATTATAGTCATTGAGAATGAATATCATGACTGTATGAACAGAAAAATTGTGGATAGACACTGTTATGCCAGCTATTCTTGTCTAAACTGTTTTAAGATTTCTCACAAATTTCTGGATGTCTTGCGTTTCCCAGATTATTAAATATTTACAAAGGATACTGTCCTGCCAAGTAAAGATGCCATAGTTTTCCAATGTGTGGATTTCATGAGCATTAGAAGAAAATAATTTAGCATCTGTTAGACTGCCAGAAAGTAAAGTTTTTAGGTTTAATAAAATTCTCGACGTGTATCATAGTTTTGTTCCATTTTTTCCATCAGAATTTTAATATATTAGAAACTATAGAAGGTGGAGGTAGAAGTAAGAGTAAAAAAATACACAATTATTGCAGCGTAATTCCGGCAATCAAGTTAGTGGAGCTCCAAGAAGGGCTAAGGCAGCAGAGTTCAAGAAGAGAGAGATAAGAGAACATGTGTAATCGTACTTTGAAGAATTTATTTATCATTTGAAACATATTTCTGTAAATATGCAATCTCGTAACATTAACCAGTTAGGTTTGGGGCATTACAATTTATTGGTATCAAAGATATGCCAGCTTTATGACTTTTGATAGTGATTTGTGATGTGATCTCAAAATATATGCTAGTCGAGTGCTTTTACACTAGCAGAATCTTTGACTTTATAAGCGTTTGATTATAATTTACAACTTTAATTTTTGGTCCTGATGAGTACATTAAAGATTGGAATAGAGATGTTTGTGGTATACATGTTTTATATTAAAAATATATGTAATTAATGAACTCACTGCAACAATCTGAACTCGAGTTTGAGGACCTAGGGATTTGGTTGCACAAAGTTACATGCATCCTAAACATCAGGAAATTCTTGTAAGATGTTAATATGTAAACTATATTTACCAGGATGAGTATATCAAAGAGAAGAACTTTAATAGGTAGAAAACTTGAAGTTATTTTTCATGAAATGGCTTCCTTAGATGCTTATGGCCATAATTTCTCTTAAACAATAAATAAAAGCAAAGATTTAATGAAGAAAACTTGGGATTCTTCACTTTGAATTAAGATCTGTTAATCAATTAGTATGAATTTACAGCAGTATAATCTGTCTACAAAAAAATTCTTCAAAAGCCACAAACTAGTGACTGATGGTTACTTTGTTCTTCATGCGGACGTGAAATTGGTAAGCAGCAGGCTGCAGCCATGGACATAAGCAACGCAGTCTCAATATCTTTTGCTGCATTCCACTTTATAAGAGAAATTACATACTCCATGAAGACTGCATCACAAGGTAGTCTAATCGGCCCATCACTTGGGAGGCCGAACTCTTCCTCTGACATTTCAAAGAGCTGGATGATAAGGGGACTGTTGAGATATGCAATAGGAAAGGCAAAGCACCTTTTATCTGCTGTATAAACAATAAAGTGGCCCTTATCTGCCACTAATGGTGTGCCTTGGTCTGCTCTTTTACTGGCTCTTGGCAGTGAAATTCTTTTCCTCTTGAGGGCTGCTAGGCGCTGCCACTTCTTTGCCACCTTGATGAGCTTCTTTGAGCTGATCATTTTGTCTTGAGAAAATGAACCTGAAAAAGAAAGAGGTGGATAACTAGTTTCTAGAGTGCTAGAAAATTGAGATTACTAGCTGATGCAGAATGCAATGGGATTGGAAGAGTTATATAACACAAGGCCAGTGAGACTAATCTTTTCATCTGGGTTACACTTTGAGGGGATTCATGTATACAAAAACATGTGACAATGTTTCTACCACTGTTTCTAAGTACAACAAAACAAAAGCACAGACGATAAAATACATATAATATATCACTTATCTTCCTTTTATATAAAACATATAATATTATATTATTTAATTTTTGTAAATATTTAACTGTTTCAAGATCTTAGAAGATTCAACTTCTCGCAAATGAGTGAGAAAGATTTGGCGGATCTAGGCATGTGCAAGACACAACATCTTGGTCCCAACGTGTTCAGTAGTAGCTAGCAAAGAAAAAAGACACTTACACGGCTGAAACCAAGGCTTTCTTTAATGTTGTTATTATTCCTAAACAGAAATCAAAAGTTCTAAATATCTCCTAGCCTCTATCTCCCATTCAATTATCAAGAATGCAATTATGGTTGGTATTACAGGGTTCTGACTCGTGTATAGGTGGTGGGTTGCAAGCTATATGATTCTGACTGTCTTGTTATACAATCTGGTTGGCATGTTTTCTACATCATTGATCCATCTGTATTTTAATTATTTTTCAGATAGAAGAAGATTGAGATAAGTTTCAGTACCCTAATGCATTGCTAAACCTTCTGAAGGAAGCCATTAATTCCAGGTCTTGGTTCCTCTTCAATATCCTCATTAATTGTCCAACTGGCCAAACACTGCACTATTGAATCATATCCCGGCAGTATCCAAACATAGTGGTCCATATGGATGAGGAGCTCATGGATGCACAACCACAGATGTAACCTACCCAATATCATATGACCCATCACAAAACCGTCTATGTCCTATAATCACATATCACATGGCTGTATACCCATTAACCCCTCACAAGGTCACCCCACATGAAAATAACTGTTTCAATGGTCTAGTGGTATATAACTCGTCCAGCACCATTGCATTCTCCATCAAATTAACAATCACTTCCATTGTTCAAGAAAGAAGAATTTCACCTATTTATTTTCCAGGCTCATTTGCTTTAGAAACAATGATCAGCACAAAGAAACTACTCAAGATGGCAAAGAAGTGGCAGAGAGTAGCAGCCCTCAAGAGGAAAAGAATTTCACTCCCAAGAGCCAGTAAAGGCCCAAAAAAGGACATTAGCAACGCACCATCTTTGGCAGATAAGGGCCATATTGTTGTTTACACAACTGATGAATGGCGTTTTCTTTTCCCAATAGCATTTCTCAACAATCCCATAATTAGAGAACTCTTCAAGATGTCCGAGGAAGAATTTGGTCTCCCAAGCGAAGGCCCAATCATATTGCCTTGCGATGGAGTCTTCATGGAGTATATAGTTTCTTTGATTCAAAAGTGTCTTGATAGAAATTTGGAGAAAGCACTAGTGTCAATTGCTAGTAATAGATGTGCAGTGTCGTGTTTTCTGCATCAAGAAGATAGTAGCCAGCAGTTACTTGTCTGTTAGTTCCAAAATCTTAGCCAAAAATTTGTATATGACACACTGATTGTTTTTCTCTAGTGAACTTAATAGATAATCAACTTTTTATCTTCATATTCTTTTGAAGTTTCTAATTATTCTTTCAGAACTCCTGATGTTGGCTTGTGTTGTAGAATGCTAACATTTTTACTGGAATTTTGTCTTGATTCATATTCTCTTGTCTAAAAAGAATAATTTATAGGGGAGATAAGTGACTTATCTGATCAAGTAGCTCATAATTTTTCAAGCCAAACTTTATCCAAAGATTTCATTCTGTCATGCAAATTCATTCGGTTTAGAATAAGTTAGAAATCCATGTTGTTCATGACATAGAAAGCCTACCTATTGGTGGTAATTACAAAGACCAATACTCGAGAAGTAATTCCCTGTGTCCTTCAATGTGATGTGTTTCAGTTCTATGAGCCATTATTATCAGTAGGCTGCCCCAGTATCATGCATCTTTGAAGTGCTTAAGCGTCATTTCATTGCTGTCTTTGATAATGACTTAACATTTTAAATGAATCATAACTCAAGGGAGAAAAAGAAACCAGATAGTGTCTAAATTGAATCATGCACCAGGAACTGCACATGGTGTTACCTAGCTGTAATTGCCTAAACAATTTTGGTACAGACTCCATTTTGTTGTCTTTTTACTTTTATAATATATTAATTTTGTGAAATCGAATTTTATTATATTGAAATGTAGGAATAGAGTATAATACAAATATGATAAGATTAATTCAAAATAATGCTCTAATTCTAAATTAATTTTATGTTTAATTCTATAGTAGTTTAGAGGTTGAGTTAAGGATTCTGTGGAAGATGGAGCAGCATTTGGATCTAACCACGAGTTGGGTTAGATCATGTTTGTACCCAAGACTATGCAATGAGTCGGGTTTGGCAATGCCCAAGCCTGTGACTATATCTTTGGCCAGAATAGATCATGATTGAATACTTTGAGAAAATCTATTTTTGTCGTATCGTGAAGAAACTTCTATTCCATGTTTTGCATTGGAGAAGGTCTCTATAATACTGAAACTACTTTTTTGAATATAAACTATGGAAACTCAAAAAGCTCAAGCTCAAAGCTATTAGTGGTGAACGACTTGAGTTCTCGCATAAAGTTCAACATTTACAATCCAATCTCAAATATAGGATCGTATAAAGGCCAAAACGACTATTATGTTCTCTTATCCTAGTACAAGACAGCAACCGAGGCATATTATACACCTGGAGTAATGATTTATATTGTAGAACACTTTGTTAGATGCTACTAATCAAAATTTCTTTTACTCGCTCTTTAAAGATAATAAATAAAAGCAACCAGAAAATTGGGAAAAAACTCAATTAATATATTTACTATCAATGTAAAGCACTGTAACCTGTCTACAAAAATCATCTTCTAAAGCCACAAATTAGTGACTGTTGGTTACTTTGCTCCTGACGCAGACTTGCAACTGGTAAGCAGCAGCCAGTAGAAATGAACATAAGCAATGCAATCTCAACATCATGTTTTGAATGCCTTTTAGTCAAAGAGATGACATAGTCCATGAAAACTGCATCACAGGCAAAGTAATTGGTCCATCACTGGGTAGGCCAAACTCTTCCTCTGGCATTTTGAAGAGTTCTCTAATGACTGGGTGTACATTGCTAGTGTTTTATTTAGCATCTCTGCCAGCTCTTAGGAATGAAATCTTTTTCCTTCTGGGGCCTGCTACACTCTGCTAGTTCCTTAGTATCGTGACGAATTTCTTTGTGCTGATCATTGCAAGTGAACTTCTAAAAACGAAATTAAGAGAATAACTTCGTCGTTGAGTAGTACAATGTTATTTTTTATCAGACGAGGAATGCTATGGCGTCAAATGAGTTATGGAAGGCAAGACCAGTGAGACACTTCTTTTCATGTGGTTAATCTTTGAAGTTAATGTTTACACAGGCATGTGAGTAATTATGCTTTGTAGGGTCCCCAAGCTAGCAACTAATAAAGAATAATCTCCCAAAGTTTTCAGGAAAACAGGAACAAAAGCTTATGTGATTATATGTATACACATACAAATATTTCAAGAATTTATCTTCTTTAAGTGATGCAAATCCGTAACTGTTTCAAGAAGGTGCTGTTTGCAAAAAGAGCATGAGAAAGATTTGGGAGGTCCAGGCATGTGCAGAACATAGCATCTTGGTTCCAACATGTTCTGCATTAACTAGCAAACAAAAAAAAAAAAAAAAATTATCTGTGGCTCAAAGCAAGCCTTTTCTAGATATTTTTCAACAGAAAACAAAGGCTCGCCCATCTGAGTCTCCACTTGGAATGCAATATTATAGCAAGGTCCCAGAAACTTGATGGCCACACACAGACCCAGTTAGCTCCCACTTGATTAGTAGAAATACTGTTACTAATATATTACCAATTTTAGTTTCATCTTAATTTTCTTGTCATACATCACAAGTGATATGTTTTTCAATGTCACCGATCTATCTTCATCTCAATTCTTTTATGGATAGAGGACCTTTGAGATTAGTTGCTGGGGCCTAATACATTGTTAGACAACCTGTAATCTCTAATATCTTTTGTAACTCTAACAGCTAAACAATCCACCAATAAAATATACATGTGGGATGAGGGATCTTTAATATCTTAGGATTTAAACATACTGGTCCATGTGAGATGAGAGAATTCAAAGATGTACAATCATAAATGTAAAATTATCCAACATTATGACCTATCAAGAAATGGTCCATGTCAAATAATCACATGGCTGTGTTCCCATGAACCTCTTAAAGGGTAACCCACATGAAAAAAACTCTCTCAATGGTCTAGTGGTAAATAACTTATCTAACTCCCTTACATTCTCCAGCAGATCAACCATCACATTCCACGACTCAAGAAATGGTCCATGTCAAATAATCACATGGCTGTGTTCCCATGAACCTCTTAAAGGGTAACCCACATGAAAAAAACTCTCTCAATGGTCTCGTGGTAAATAACTCATCTAACTCCCTTGCATTCTCCACCAGATCAACCATCACATTCCACCACTCAACAAACAAGATTTTCACCTCTTTCTTTTCGAAGCTTAGTTGCTTTAGAAAAAAATTATCAACACAAAAATGCTCATGAGGATGGCAAGAAAGTGGCGGTGAGTAGCAGCCCTCAAAAGGAAAAGAATTTCGTTGCCAAGATCAAGTGGAGATGCAAACCAAACTGCTAAAAATGCAAAGTTAGTGGCAGATAAAGGCAGTTTTGTTGTTTACGCAGTTGATGAATGACGTTTTGTCTTCCCTATAGCGTATCTAAACAATCCCATTATTAGAGAACTTTTCAAGATGTCCGAGGAAGTATTTGGTCTACCAAGTGATGGACCAATAATGTTGCCTTGTGAGGCAGCCTTCATGGAGTATGTAGATTCTTTGATTCAACAATGTGTTGACAGAAATTCTGAGAAAGCACTGCTAGTGTCAATTGTTAGTAATAGATGTGCATTGTCGAATTCTCTGCATCAAGGACAGAGTCTCCAGCAGTTACTTGTCTGTTAGTTTCCAAATTTATACAGAAACAGTTTTGTACATGATATACTGATACATGTTCTTTAACTAATAATATATTTAATGGATAAATCAACATCATCTTAGTGTTTTGTTAGTATTGGCAATTATTTCTTTTAAAATTCTTGTGCTGTTGGATTGCCTTCTGTTATAGAATGCTAATACTAGGACTGTAAATTCATTTCTATGCTCTTGTGGAGCAGGCTTAATTATTTTCTAAAAGATTTCATAGTTTTTCAACCAAACTTTATCCAAAGTTCATGTAAAAAGTTGAAACTTGGTGCTGTACATCAAAAAGGAAACTACCCCTTTCAAATATCAATTCCATGAAGTAATTTTCCAGCTCATCCCATGTGATATTTTGCAATTTCATGTATTTAACAGTATCAGCAGGCGGCTACAGTAGCATTCTTCTTTCGAGTGAGTTCACATTTCTTTGCGGCGTTTGACAACGAGTCAATGACTACATTTTAAACGAATCATGATCGTTTGGAAAGGAACTTCAGCAAAGACATTTTTATACCAGCCGTTCTTATGTAAAACGTTTTTTGCTTGTCTTACAAATTCCTGAAGTCCTGTTTTTTTCCCTCATTGTCCCTCCATTAAAAAAACACAGAGATACGAGAGGCGACGGGCTGGGAAGAAGGAGAAGCGAGGCCGAGAAAGGTGAGAGTTGGTGGAGGAAAATGAAAAGAAAAACAGAAGCAGGGGAGACGAGAGGCGAGGGGGCTGAGAAGAAGGAAAAGCAAGGCCGAGAAGGTTGAGAGATGGTGGAGCAAAAAGAAAAGAAATACAGAAACAGGGGATTAGGAATTAAAATGCAGAGGGAAAGGAAAAAAGAAAGGAGGGAGAGGAGGAGTTTGCAGTCAAAGATCAGAAGCATGTTGGAAGCAATGTCGTGATGTCAGCTTTGCGAAGCTCACAGGGGGTAAATTCTATTGACTTTGTCTTCATAATTTATACCTGGTAATGAATTTAAATCTGTATTCTTTGGAAATTGATTTGAATTGTGCTTCTTGTAAGCAAAATGTCCTAATAATGAGGACTATGATGGGTAAATTGAAAGAGAAGGAAGATACTTGTCACCATGAATGAAAGTTTCTTAACATGAATACCGTGAAAGAGTGTTAGGAATGCTAATGAACTTTAATTTAGCTGTTTCCATTCAAATGAACCCATGAACACATTCTGTATCCACTATGACAGCTTTCATGCATAATTTTTTGATTCAGCAATCATTTGACTGTGTTATGAAAATGGAGGGATGAGCTACAGGGTAAATATGCATGCCTAATTTTTCTTTCCGTTCATGAATGGGCTAGATGTACTGTCTGCAATAAGATAGGATTACTGCTCATTGATTTACCCCAAACTTCTCTCTGATCATTTCTTTGCAACTCGTCATATTTTAGATTTTGTTTTGCCCGAGTATGTGGTATCTTTTGAATTCCTTTCTGATCATAATGCTTGTATAAATGTGTCTGAAGGTCTGAATAATGGGGTTAATCGATTGATAGAGATATAAAAAAAAGATATACTCTTTGAAAACAATATGCAGAACCCCAAGCGACTTTAACCTTAACTAAGGAATGACAATCCTTGGGGTCTGCATACTGTTTCAAAGAGTAAATTCATGTTTTAGTGTTTTCGTATTCTTTAACTCCCATCACCAAACATAGTATGTAATTGCTAATTATCAAGTTTGTTTTTTTTTTCCCCATGAATGTTACAATCACACACATCAAGTATTAAAATATGGAAATTAATCTTGAATCCAAATAAAATTCCAATCGTTCTTGCTACTGTCCTAGTGAGTTATCAGCCTCATCTTTATCTCCTACCCTTCCACAGTAGCTAACAAACACTCTGCTTGGAAGCATGCAATGAGAGCTGAGTATAAACAACCTCCTGGAAAACAACACCTAGTCCTTAGGTCCTCTTCTTAGAATTAACATTTCAGCTCTAAATGGGTGTACTGGGTTAAACAAAATCTGATGGCATTCTTGAATATCTTGAAGCACAGTAAGTGACACAAGGTTTCAAGCAACAGAAGGGGTCGATTATGATGAAATTTACAGACGGGTGGTCAAGCCAGTCTTACATTCAGATAATTTTCTCCTGCTGTCTCTTTTCGGCGGCTTTGAGGATTTCTAAATGTACCAGCTACGTGGCTTTGAAGATCCTAAGCATCTGGATTACGTGTGCGAATTACATAAATGATTATACAGCCTCAAGCTTTAGTTTACCCTGGATATTTGCTACGGCTCAGTCATAAGGAGTTCGCATCGAGGAGTGTTTCTATGGATCATTGGAATGGACCGTGGATTGTGGAGCATGTATGGAACCTTAATGATTAAAGAATCAATGAATATAAATATTTTCTCCTGGTTCTATCTAAATGTATTCCCAATGGGTTGAAGATTATCCTATTTAGAGCTTAACTCTAGAGAATTTTTATGTAAAGTACTTCCACTTTCATTTGGCTGAGAAAGATGAACATTGTATAGAGATACCATAAAGGCAGATTTGGAAGGTTAAAGCTTCGTCTAGAGTGGCTTTTTCTGTTTTATAGGCAATTAGAGAGTGTATTTTAATTCTAGACAAGTTGATCTTAGGAGAGAGAATATTTGTTAATGGTTATTTCCTGAGCAGGAGTGATGCAGAATCATACAAGCATTTTCTACTGTGGTATGCCTTCATTATAGCATATCTCAGCATTCACATTGTTAGAGAACTCTTCAAAATATCTGAGGACGAATTTGATTGAAAAACATGTTGATAAGAAATTTGGGGAAAGTATTTAGTGTCAATTGCTTGTAACAGATGCATGTTGTCATATTCTTTCCATCGAGAACAATGTAGCGGGCAATCACTTCTCTGTTAATTTCCAAATTTATATGCAAACAATTTTGTATATGACATACTGAAGGTCTTCAATTAATACACCAATGGATTACCAACTTCATTTTCATACTGCACTGCCATTGCCAATAATTTCTTTAAAACTCCCTTGTGATATTGAATTCTCTTGTACAATACTCATGGTTGACAGTGGGATTGATGCTATCCCCTTATTTAGCAAGCTTTAGTTATGTCACCATTATATAAAAAAAGTTAACAGTTGAACTTGATGCTTTTCAGGATAAAAAAAAAACTACCTCTTGATGACATGTTGCAATTCTATACCTAACATATCATGACTGTATGTTAGTTACAGAGATCAATTACAAGAAGTAATTTCCCCAGTTCATCCCATGTGACATGTTGCAATTCTATACCAAATGTTACCAACAGGCTCCCTCAGTAGCTTGCGTGCTTCTTTCAAATGAGTTCATATTTCATTATAGTCATTGAGAATGAATATCATGATTGTATGAACAGAAAAATTGTGGATAGACACTGTTATGCCAGCTATTCTTGTCTAAACGTTTTTTAGATTTCTCACAAATTTCTGGATGTCTTGTGTTTCCCAGATTATTAAATATTTACAAAGGATACTGTCCTGCCAAGTAAAGATGCCATAGTTTGCCAATGTGTGGATTTCATGAGCATTAGAAGAAAATAATTTAGCATCTGTTTAGACTGCCAGAAAGTAAAGTTTTTAGGTTTAATAAAATTCTCCTCGTGTGCCATAGTTTTGTTCTATTTTTTCCGTCAGAATTTTACTATATTAGAAACTGTAGCAGTTGGAGGTAGAAGTAAGAGTAAAAAAATATGAAATTATTGCAGGGTAATTCCAGAAATCAAGTTAGTGGAGCTCCAAGAAGGGCTAAGACAGCAGAGTTCAAGAAGAGAGAGATAAGAGAACATGTGTAATTGTACTTCGAAGAATTTATTTATTATTTATTATTTCAGACGTATTTCTATAAACATGCAACGCTGCAACATTACCCAGTTGGGTATGGGCCATCACAATTTAGTGGTATCAAAGCATGTATAAGCTTTATGACTTTTAATTGTGATTTATGATGTGATCTCAAAATACATGCTAGCCGAATGCTTTCACACTAGCACAATCTTCGACTTTATAAGCATTTGATTATAAATTGCAATTTTAATTTTTGGTCTTGATGAGTACATTAAAGATTGGAGTAGACATATTTGTGGTATCCACGTCCTATATTAGAAATATATGTAATTAATGAACTCAGTGCAACAATCTGAGCTCGAGTTTGAGGACCTAAACATTTGTTTGGTGACGGTTACTTGTGTCCTGGACGTCAGGAAATTCCTCTAATATGTTAATACGAAAACTATATTTACCTTGATGATTATATTAAAGAGAAGAACTTTAGAAGGTAATAGATTTGAAGTTATTAGTCATGAAATGGCTTTCTTAGATGCATATGGCCACAATTTCTCTTAAGACAATAAATAAAAGCAAAGAATTAAGGAAGAAAACTTGGGATTCTTCACTTTGAATTAAAATCTGTTAATTAATTAGTTCTAATCTACAGCAGTATAATCTGCCTACAAAAAATTTGTTCAAAAGCCACAAATTAGTGACTGATGGTTACTTTGTTCTTGATGCAGACGTGAAACTTGTGAGCAGGGAGGGGCTGCCACGAACATAAGCAATGCAGTCTCAATATCTTTAGCTGCATTCCTCTTTATCAAAGAGATGACATACTCCATGAAGACTGAATCACAAGGTAATCTAATTGGTCCATCATATGAGAGGCCAAACTCTTCCTTTGACAATTCAAAGAGATGGATGATAAGCGGATTGTTGAGATATGCAATAGGGAAGGCAAAGCGACTTTCATCTGCAGTATAAACAATAAAGTGGCCCTTATCTGCCACTGATGGTGTGTCTTGATCTCCTCTTCTGCTGGCTCTTGGAAGTGAAATTCTTTTCTTCCTGAGGGCTACTAGACACTGCTACTTCTTCGCCATCTTGATGAGTTTCTTTGAGCTGATCATTTGTCCTTGAGAAAATTAACCTGAAAAAGAAAGAGATGGATAACTTCTTTTTAGAGTACTGGAAAATTGGGATTACTGACTGATGCAGAATGCAACAGGATTGGATGAGTTATATAACACAAGACCAGTGAGACACTTCTTTTCATGTGGGTTACACTTTGAGGGTATTCATGTATACAAAAACATGTGGCATATGTTTCTACCACTGTTTCTAAGGACCAGAAAACAAAAGCACAGATGATTGGACACATATAATATATCACTTATCTTTCTTTTATATTAAACACACCATATTCTAATCCTTAATTTCTATTAATTTTTAACTGTTTCAAGATCTTAGAAGATTCAACTTGTCAAAAAATGTGAGAAAGATTTGGCAGATCTAGGCATGTGCAAGACATAGCATCTTGGTCCAACATGTTTAGCAGTTACTAGCAAAGAAAAAAGAAACTTATGTGGCTAAAGCCAAAGCTTTCATTAATGTAACTATAATTTCTAAACAGTAATCAAAATGTCTAAAATTTCCTAGCCTCTATCTCCAATTTAATTACCAAGAATGCAATCATAGTTAAAGAACATTATGATTCATTTTTCTTACAAGGTTCTGACTCCTGTATAGGTAGTGGGCAGCAAGCTAAAGAATTCGGACTATATCTTGTTGTACAATACGGCTGGCATGTTTTTGTACATCATTAATCCATCTGTATCTGAATTCTTTTACACATAGAAGAAGATTTAGAGAAGTTTCCACGCCCAAATGCATTGCTAAACCTCCTGCAGGTGGCCATTAATTCAAGCTTTGTGTTGTTCTACAATATCCTCATTGATTGTCCAACGAGCCAAACATTGCACCATTGAAATATATCCTCTCACTATCTAAACATAGTGGTCCATGTGGGTGAGGAGCTCATGGATGCACAGCCACAAATGTAACCTACTCAATATTATATGACCTATCACAAAACTGTCCATGTCCTATAATCACATATCACATGGCTGTATACCCATTAACCCCTCACAAGGTCACCCCACATGAAAATAACTCTTTCAATGGTCTAGTGGTATATAACTCATCCAGCACCATTGCATTCTGCAGCAGATTAACAATCACTTCCATTGTTCAAAGAAGAAGAATTTCACATACTCTTTTTCTAGCTTGCTTTCTTTAGAAACAATGATCAGCACAAAGAAACTAATCAAGATGGCAAAGAAGTGGCAGAGAGTAGCAGCCCTCAAGAGGAAAAGAATTTCACTCCCAAGAGCCAGTAAAGGCACAAAACAAGACATTAGCAACGCACCAGCTGTGGCAGATAAGGGCTATATTGTTGTTTATACAACTGATGAAAGGCGTTTTGTTTTCCCAATAGTGTTTCTCAACAATTCCGTAATTAGATAACTATTCAAGATGTCTAAGGAAGAATTTGGTCTCCCAAGCGAAGGATCAATCATATTGCCTTGCGATTGAGTCTTCA